>NC_055972.1:27453032-27625532 GCF_018492685.1 Alosa sapidissima | reverse complement strand
AGCACATTTTCATAGTTCATGGTGGCACAGTCTAATTAGGTTATATTCTGAGGTGTGTCTTTCTGTTGGTCAGGTGATGGCACACATATTCTAAAAGAAACAGATTTTGGGCTATGTATCCAGTGGCAGATATGTGTGGACTTGTGAATGACCCATCACTAGAGACATATGGCAAATTTCTTGTTTTTGTCCATTAGAGAATATGGAGATGGTGATCACAGATCAACAAAGAATTACAACGTTACAGTGCAGTTATTTTACAACAGAACAAAGCAGTTTGGCACAGGAACTGCTACAAATCCACCGGTAACAGTGAGCATCTGCAGAATGCTAAGATTCACTACTAGAAATCATGTGAAGCAGGCAGGACTCAGTGTCTTCAGAAAAGACGTGGTAGACCATCTTCTGAACCTGCAGCGACACCTGCAACTGCATCAAGTCCATAGAGGGACTTTGTACACTTGTTCAGCAGCAGCTGCTGCCAGCATAGATAGGTGCTTCTTCTGTCAGAAGCAGACAAAAGAGCATCTTCATGAGGTGTCCTCTTTCAATGCAGGCAACCAACCAAGAGATATAAGTAATATTTTTAATTCAATTACTTTTAACAGGTAGCCAGTGTAAAGATGCTAGGATGGGGGAAATATGTTGATATTTTTTGTGTGTGTGAGCAGCTGCATTTTGTATAAGCTGTAAGCTCTTTAGACGGGTATTATTACAGCCAGCGTAATAGCATTGCAATAGAATTGCAGTAGTCTATCCTGGTAACAAAAGCATTGATTCATTTCTGGGTATCTGGTAAGGATAAGGACTTCCTTATCTTTAAAATGTTCCTTAAATGGTAAAATGAAGTTTCGGTGATTTGTTTTATGTGATTATTTAGTGCTAGGTCCTGGTCAATTATAACTCCTAGGTTTTTAACACTTGTGGATGAGGTCAGTGGAAGATCACTATATGTAGCCTGTGATGTGGATAGGATATCCCTCATCTTTTTAGAACCTAAAACCATGACTTCTGTTATATCTGAGTTCAAAAGCAGGAAATTATTCGTCATCCATGTCTTTATATCTCTTATACAGTAGTCAAGTTTGGCTAACGGGGTTAATTCATCAGGTTTTATGGAGAGGTATAGTTGTGTATCATCTGCTAAACAGCAGGGGCCCCAGTACTGAGCCTTGAGGCACTCCATATTTTACCATAATCTGGGTAGATGGTTTATTATGGACCTGTACAAATTGTTGACGGTTAGGAGGTTGTGATCTAAACCAAGCGAGTGCTGAGTCTTTGATGCCTATCAAATTTTCAGCCTAAGTAGTATGTCATGGTCTATGGTGTCAAAGGCTGAGGTCCAGGAGGACCAGTATTGATACAAGGCTAGGTTTTTTGAGGGAGGGCTTAATAACAGATGTCTTAAACGACTGCGGTACATGCCCTGATAGCATTGAATTATTTATCATCTAGAGCAAAACATTATCCAGGAAGGGGAGAGCAGTCTTAAGAAGGTGAGTAGAATAGTTGTAGATTTTGATGAGGAAATTGTGGAGGTGAGATCTAATATGTTGTGTTTATGTAAATGAATTAAATGTTGTTCGAGGTCTCATCTGTACAGAGCCCCTAAGGGGACATGAGTAAAACAAAATCTAAAGTTTAGTTTCATGTGCTCACGTGAAACTTTCATGAAAGTTTCACGTGCCCACATAAAAGTTTCACGTGAGCACATGAAAGTTTCAGGTGAGCACATGAAAGTTCCACGTGAGCACATGAAACTTTCACGTGAGCACATGAAACTAAACTTTAGATTTTTTTTTGCTCATGTCCCCTTAGGGGCTCTGTACATCTGTTATCTTTCAGCCATGGAGTATGTGTATTTGGTGAAACTGATTGGTTACTGATCTTATCTCTAATTGTTTGACATACAATCATAATACTGACATACAATACTGTTGAAAATAACTGTTTTGTGAACTTTATTCAACATAGCCAGTGATTTTGGCGAAATTTATGGTGTTAATTACAGTGTATTATACAATTTCAAAAAAATAGGGTTGAAACAGGTAAAAAAAAATGGAGACATAATTTTTCTCCATGTTCAATGACCTCTAAAGACAGTCCAACCACTCTCCAAAAATTAACATTTCAATCCCACAGAAACCACATAGGCCCCCTGACTATAATAGCTATTTGTCAAGTAACTAATGTATACAAGCAGTGCTTTACATCTAGCGTAATGTGACATCTCAGAACACACAATGTTTCCACCACATGACAGCACTTCCAACATGGCGCCCTGTAGGAGACGCTAAGTGTGAGAGGAGCCTGAGACGTTAAGTGTCGAAGTGCCTAAGTTGCACCTCCGCTCCGAGATGCATTCATCTCTCTCTCGGCTCTCTCCTCAGAGGAGTGCGATTGAGTGCCCTTCCCCTCCCATCTCTTCTCTTCCCTCTCTTCTCCTGCGAACAGACTTGCTCACTACAGGAAGCCATCATGTCATTTCAGAACTCCTGGAGGCGTATCATAAATGGAGCAAAATCGGGAGCTAATGCATGGCTCTTGGACTCGTCGAGAAGGCTCTTATCTGTTGCAGTGCCAAAGACTCCTGGTGCTCCTTTAACACGGCAGGCTCTCTTCACCTCTCTCTCTCTCATGCTCTATCACTCTCTCTCTCTTGTGCTCTCATGCTCTATATCTCTATCTCTCCATTTCGATTTCCTGCTCGCAATAGCTTCCCTCCACATAGTGGGATGTGTGTGTGTGTGTGTGTGTGTGGGATGTGTGTGTGTGTGTGTGTGTGTGTGTGTGTGTGTGTGTGTGTGTGTGTGTGTGTGTGTGTGTGTGTGAGAGAGAGAGAGAGAGAGAGAGAGAGAGAGAGAGAGAGAGAGAGAAACAGGAGATGCACGTGCCTTTTAGTGTGAATCCTGCAGGGAATCCTCCCTCTGTCTCGCACCCCCCCCCCCATCTCAACTCAACCGCTCTCCAACTCCACTGCTCTCTTTCTGTGTGGACTCAATTGGCCCGTGAGTCATCAGGAGCTCTATGAATTTACCTTCAACACAGACACCCACACACGCCCTCCAGAACTGTGAGACTCCACTGCTTCAATGTCAGACCTCTTCAGGTATGTGCGGAAGTGTGTGTGTGTGTGTGTGTGTGTGTGTGTGTGTGAGTGTGAGTGTGTGTGTGGGTGTGTGTGTGTGTGTGTGTGTGAGTGTGTGTGTGTGTGAGTGTGAGTGTGTGTGTGGGTGTGTGTGTGTGTGTGTGTGAGTGTGTGTGTGGGTGTGTGTGAGTGTGTGTGTGTGTGTGTGTGTGTGTGTGGGTGTGTGACTGAAGGAGAGAAAGCAAGAGAGAGGACCAATGAGTATGCTTGTGTTTATTTGTGTGTGTGTGTGTGTGTGTGTGTGTGTGTGTGTGTGTGTGTGTGTGTGTGTGTGTGTGTGTGTGTGTGTGCGCGTGTGACTGAGGGAGACAAAGCAAGAGAGAGGATCAATGACTATGATTGTGTTTGACTGTGTGTGTTTGTGATTGTATGAGAGTGAGAGAGAGAGCGAGAGAGAGAGAGAAGCAAAGTTTAGGTGAAGGCCTTCAAACACACATATTGCACCCAATGCAGGACTGATGACACGTCAAGCAACAAACAGGCAATATGTAAATGTTCTACTGCTAAGACAACAGTGGCCTTGACTCATCACTCCTTACACTCTTCATATAATGCTGACATTTAGAGGAAATGATTCAGGCAGTGTCTTGTGTTCATAAACAAACCTGCCATCCTGGTCTGCAACTTGTTATTTTACCAGTCAAGGCCAATAAAACACACATTGTGTCTCCAGACACTGACCTAAACTCTGCTTCCTCCTACATGTACCGCACCTCCACCATCCTCTTCCTCTTCCGCCTCATCATCATCACCATCATTACCGCCATCACCATCATCAACACATTCGTCATCATAATCATTATCATCATCATCTTCATCATGATCATCATTCTCATCAGACTGTCACTGTAATCATCATCATCATCACCATCATCGTCATCACCACCATCAAAATCATCATCATTCTCATCATCATCATCATCATCATCATCTTCATTACCGCCATCACCATCATCATCATGATCATCATTCTCATCAGACTGTCGCTGTAATCATCATCACCACCATCATCATCACCACCATCACCTCCCCCACCACCAAAATCATCATCATCTTTATTCTCATCATTGTAGTCGTCACCATCACCACCATCATCGTCATCCTCCTCCTCCTCTTCCTCATCACCATCCTCCTCATCCTCTGCACAACCCCTGGCCACCTCCTCCACTTCTCTCCCTCAACACTCATCCTGCCTAATCCCTGGTAATAACCTGCTCTCTTGCTGCCCTCCGGTGAGCACGTTGTTCAGCCACCCTCTTGTAACAAGGGTGAATTCCTTTCTGATTCCTGGAGGCCAGAGTCCTAGTGAGCTAGCGCCATCTGCTCCACTAACACACGGCAGCAATACAACCTGCGTCTATTCTTAGCCAGCACACTGAATCAGTGCAGGCCAGGCGCAGCTATTAATAGCGCCGAGAGGCCACACGGAGCAAGGTAACTTCCACGGTGTAGAGCAGTAACCCAATTCATAAAACCAGCCGAGCCAAGCCGCTCGGAGAGGGGGGAGGGGGGGGGGGGCAGACCAGGAGGAGGAGATGCTGCATGGTGCCTTGTTTGTTTTAAAGGCCTCTATCTATGCAGTTTCTGCCTGCACAGCACACGTGTAAAAGTAAATAAACACACGCACAAACACATTGCACAGATGAACAAAAAAATACAGTAGCACACACACACACACAAACACAGAGAGAGAGAGAGATGTGCACATGTGCACATACAAAGTAACACTACGGAATATACAAACAAACACACATATGTACACACATAGACAAACACACATAGATGTGCACATGCACAAACATACATATATGTGCACACACACAGACTCAGACATGTTCCCTTATTCACATATGCACCTGTGCCCCCCCTCCCCCCAACACACACACACACACACACACACACACACACACATTTAAGTGATGAAACAACCATCCTAATTGGTCTTGATGGGGATCTTAAAACAGGAGTGGGGGGATCAAAAGGCCATCAATTTGGGCTCTGTCTCTCCGCAGTTGAATATCTTTTAAACTTTAAACAGCTTCTGTTAATCTGTAATGAGCTCTGATCCTCTGAACATTTTAAATTGTTTGATGAATAATAGAACACGCCAATTTGTCGCCTCCACACCAGTTCAAATTAGAGGAGAGCCGCTACAAAATGATATCAGCGGAAAAAAATGTCAGAAAACATTATGACAACAGTTACTGAGATTATGACAGCTCTCATACGGAGTGGTACAAATGTGGTCCAAATATCACATCCAAGGACCTTTCCCTTTCTTTCCCAAAACGAATGTGACTCAGATGGCAGAGGGTAGTTGGGCTGCCCTTTCATGTCCAAATGTTGAAGGAATATCTAAGGACTGAGTCACACTGAGCTGTTTCAGAAATGAAATCAACTTGTTTAAAAAAGCAGGAGAAGAATACGAAAGCCCATTCCCATCACAAGACAATGGAGCAGTGCTTCCTTCCACCTTCACATTGTTACAGTGAAAGGTGCCATGTGCGTAGATGTGCCAAGCTGTGATGTGCCAATTACTGTTGTTTCTGCGCTCAAATTCTCTGGATTTTAAATTCACACCAAGAGACAAATCATCAAAGTGTGTGTGTGTGTGTGTGTGTGTGTGTGTGTGTGTGTGTGTAGGATAACAATAGTGCCTGTATCCTTTGAGGTTCCTGCAAAGGAGATTCCATCTCTGAAAAAACAGGGATGCACGGGGGCTTACTCAGTTCCCACTGTAAATACGGACTCCTATTTCACCGATTCTCAAAAGTGATAGAGGCAGGATTAGTGTCTTTGATGCATTCAATGCTCCAAAAAGAGCACATGAATTATAATGTATAATTCAGTGATGCCTTTGTTGTTGTGGAAAAAAAATCTGAGCCTCAGCTAAATATTTATGCTCCCCCCTTTCTATTGCAAGTGAGACTCCTGCACGCGGGACATCACAATAGGCTGCTCAGACTAACATGTGCATCTCATAAGCAGCATCTCACCCAAACACCACTGGGGTTACCCTTCTGCTGCACACACACACACACACACACACACATACACACATACACAGAGAGAGAGAGAGACACATACACACACACACACACACACACACACACACAATGAATAAATAAATAAAAATAACTTCAGAAACTGGTGAGGAAACATGATGCAAAATGCGAACACGCAGAAACTGCATTAAAGTGTGACAGAAAGGAAATTGGGGCGTGCATTACTTAAGGGTAAAAGGGCACTGCGTCAGGGACCCAGATGCCGAATCTTTTGAGCCCTAAATCTGACTAACTTCATGCCGTACCCAGAGAGGCACAGAGGCGCCGGCAGCAGAACAGAAATTAATGCATGCTGGTTAAGTAATTATTATGCTGTCAGTCAACTTGCCATTACGGAGAGGCAAAACTATAATCAATCCCATTTCTTACAATGTAAAAACTTCAATTATATGAACAATGGGGGGGGGGGGGGGGGGGGGGGAGTTAAATTATGGGAATTATGCAATAAAATAACGAAGATGTCCCTACAATTGAGTAATCAGACTGGGCCATTAGACTCTGCTATCAGGTATTCGACTCCATATAGCTTCAATTCACAAAAAAGCCCTTTTAGAGGGAGAGCAGATAGGTAACAAACGTTCAGAAAAAGTCCTGTTGGCAAATTTGAGGAAAAGTCAGTAAAGGGGCTATTTCACACAATTTGAGGGTGCTGAATTCAAATATTTTGTTTACCAAGCTCAATTTTGAGTTTTAAGCTTGGTAATTAGCATAATTAGCATAATTCACATACTTTTTGGTTTTGCCATCAGATGTTATAGGAATTGCAAAAAATAAGGCATTAATATACTCTTTATGTATCAGATATGTTGTAGGACAGGACAGGAATTACCCCAATGACCCTCAAGTAGCAAATGAAAATAAGCTAAAATTAAAATATAAATTGAAATAATAGCTAAAATTCAGTATGACGTTTAGAAGCAAAATTGATTCCTTGATAATAAATTGATAGAATAGTAGGTGACTGCTCATTTTTCTGTAGAAAGTACTTTGTCACTAACTATTATGTCATTCTTTACAGGGGATTTACACTGTATTTTTTTTTTTACTGTAAAGGCGACTTTGCTCGCTTAGTTAAAACATCTCACTGGTGCTCTTTCCTATCATTCAAATACCAGCCATGCAAAAAAATGGAAGAGTGTGCATGTTTGAGGGTTGCTGAAGAGTGCTATGGAGATTGCATTATTTGCAAAAAATGTAGACAAGATATCCTTTATAGTGCAACAAAAAGAAACATTCTCCAGTGCATCATTACTGCATATGACGCTGAAAGGTAAGTGGAACTAGGAAAAATCCTCAGATAACTGATCAATGTCCCTGTACTGTAGCTATTGCAGATAGCGATGGTTATTTGTGAAGTGGAAATAAGTCTATCTAAGTGCTGTCTAGCAATGTGGAATGTCCAGTAGTGATCATTGCAAAAACTGCTCATTCAACACTGATAATAGATGCTCAAGATCTAGTTACTGTATGTCTTTAGGACACCCATCTGACTGCAGTACATTTAAGAAGTATGCAGGAAAGTTTGTAAGAAACGTTTGTATTGTTATTTGGTATTTGTTATGTGGTAGCAAATTATGTTGACTATCAAAGAAATAGACCTAATGTAGGAATGCACACAGATATTGCAACAGATACGCTCAGGCCAATCCAAACTTTTCTCATCTGTTGTTCCTCCTTGGTGGAACACACTAGGGCAGGGTCATTTCTCTCCATTTTAAAAAAACTCCTGAAAACCCAGCTCTTTAGAGAACATCTCCTCTCATAGCACCACTTACAACAAGTCTTGCTGATCCTAGCACTTACCACCCGTCTTGAACTGACACTCAACTGTTTAAAAACAGCACTCACTGATTCACTTATTCTTACTGTACTCTACCGTTTTTAAATTGTCCTAAAATTGTTGAGAGAATTGCTTTATAACTTAACTGTTACCATGTTGTTAGTCGCTTTGATTAAAAATGTGTCAGCCAAATGTAATGTAATGTAATGTAATAATGGTGTAGGCCTATCTGATTAAAGAAGCCCTATGCAACAATTTTAGCAAAAATTACCTTAATTATGCAGGTTGAGAGTCGTTCTGATGGTTCTACAACACTTTTTGGGTCGTTTGGTGGGTGCTTCGTCTCCCCCTAGTGCTTCTCTGCGGAAAAAACGAATATGCAACTTTCTGGTCCCGGACCGAAGACATCCGGATGTGACTTGGCGGAAGGCCTCGAAAATGTAGTCAGATTGTAGTTTCTAAGAAGACTGCAAAACGGACTCCGACTTGGCTTTGTTGCTGTTGAAATTGTAAGTAGCCTACCCTTGGGTGAACTTAGTTTTTGTAATGTGGTTTGATAGTCTCTTGAACAATGTGTTTGCTCGACCGTTTTATTGTTACATTACATTACATTACATTTGGCTGACGCTTTTTAACCAAAGCGACTAACAACATGGTAAACAGTAAGTTTTAGAACAATTCTCACAATTTTAGGACAGTTTAAAAAAAACACATTAGAGTACAGTAAGAATAAGTGCGTCGGTGAGTGCTGTATTTTAACAGTTACTTGTCAGTTTAACGGCTGGTGAGTGC
This sequence comes from Alosa sapidissima, assembly GCF_018492685.1. Taxonomy (NCBI): domain Eukaryota; kingdom Metazoa; phylum Chordata; class Actinopteri; order Clupeiformes; family Clupeidae; genus Alosa; species Alosa sapidissima. The sequence continues at coordinate 27,616,744 of NC_055972.1, read as the reverse complement.
TAGGATCAGTAAGACTTGTTGTAAGTGTTGCTATGAGAGTAGATGTTGTGAACCCTGTATGTGTTTAGCTTGGTTTCTTGATGGCTAGCTCGCTAGCTAGTGGGGGTTTAGCGTAGCAGTCACTTGCTACCGAAGCTGCAGGGGGAGCTATGTCGTGAAAAATGCGAGCCCATCAGGCGAAAACCCAGAAACAGCGAAGGAATAACCAGACTTGCATAGGGCTTCTTTAAGACCCAAAGTGTGGTTGAAACGTACTTATTAAATTACACTGGGAGCAAAGAAGACTATCTTTACTTTTTTCCCTTTGCAACTGTCAAAGAAATCCCATAATAACAGGAAGGACTAGGGTAGCCTACATCAGATGGCCTAAAGATTAGGCTCTTCTGCATAGCATTAAGTGATTTGCATGCAGTAATTTGAACACTGACCTTGATCTAGCCTACTTTGGCTATTTAAAGGTGATTTATTGCCAAAACATCACACAATAAAAATGAGCTATAACAAACAATAAATGACTTAATCACACACAAACTACTATTTTACTGACTACAAAAATATTAATTATGTAGGAAGTTTAGAAGTTTAAAACCCAGAATCGAGGATCGGAGGCTCTACCACCAACAAATGATGCTGCTCAATGGCATATTAGAAGAGGACATTATCAAGCTCTAGTATGGAGGCAAGCACACATCCAAAATCCAGTGTTACTAGAAGTAAAAAATGTTTTACTTGTCGGTTGTTGCTGACGGTATATGCAGTTCTGCATTAGGCTTATTCCCGCTTTCTAAGTTCATATGTAGGATATATTCTGAGTTGAAGGTTATCTGTGCAATTTGTTATTGTGATGAAATGCATCCACCACGAGAGACTCACTATGTTAGCAATAAAAATATGGTTGTGTTTTGATTAGAATTTCCGAGTTTATTACATGTTAACTGTAATCATGTTCCCATTAAATACGTTAATAAACTATAGTATGGCTTCTTTAATGCTCAAACATGTATTTAGAGAACACTTTTATTTGGTTTTAGTGATTACTTTTGCAAAAATAATCGCTATTTTATGTTAAAATGCTGATTATGCGGCTTAGACCTCAGAATTAAGCTTGGTAAACAAAATATTCAGAATCAGCACCCTCAAATTAGGTAAGAAGGGTGGTTTACCAACTTTTCCTCAAATTTGCCGTCAGAAGTTCTCTTCTGTGAAGCTGCTCTCCCTCTATTTCATCGTCCTCCAGCTTTTTCCTTTCACTCACTCGAGAGAGAGCATTGAGAAAGGACTGGAGAAAGAGGAAGAGGAAGAGCTGTTTCCTTTTTTCTTCACTTGCTAATCACAGCAGTCCCTCCGAGAGCTGAGAGAGAGAGAAAGAGAGAAAGAGAGAGAGAGAGAGAATGTGAGAAAGGCTGAGGAACAGGCAATGAGAAAGAGAGAGAGATTGAGAGGGAAAAGGGAGAAAGAAACAGACAGAAACAGAGACATGGACATGACAGAGGAACAGGCAGTGAGAAAGAGAGAGAGAAAGAGAGAGAGGGAGAGGGAGAGAGAAAGAATAAGAGAGAATAAGAGATCGGGGCTGGTGATGAAGCTGTGTCTGCCCGTGGCCAGGCCTCTGCCATCGCCCCAGGGCACTGATCCCCCCGGGCCATGCCACCACCGCGCAACGCCAGCCCCCCCCCCCCGTGTGCTACTGGGCACTCGGCAGCAGAACACGCCACATGCCGTCAGCCAGAGCGTGCTCTGAGACACACACACACACACACACACACACACACACACACACCCTCCCACTGGGACTAAGCTGCTAAGCAGGACTTGTGAATGGCAAGGCTTCCACCACAGCCTGTGTTGATTTAACAAACCATGATAATCTGACTGAGTCATGCGCTGATCCAGGTGAGGTTTAAGGTTTAATCGTTTCCCAAAGAAACATTAGTATTTCACATTGGTCCTGAGCAAGGGAGGGGTATCAAATCATCAGCTGCTAAAATCGGCACATAACTCAACACAACCCAACGTTCAAGGAGGATCGTGCAAATTTGGTTTGATGTTTTCAAAAGACACCCGCTGTTGACAATTTAATCCCACACCACAAATATATCCATAGACACGTTTTAAGTTGAGCAGTAGGATGCAAATGTAATTTACAATCCTGGGTCTACCAGCAGGAGATAAAACGAGAGGGACAAGCAATACAGTGTTTTCTTTAAAGATTGTAGAGTAGGATAAAGATCCCAGAGTCACGTCAAATCTTAAACAAAAAGACATCTATATTGTTTTGCGTTATGGCAGTGAGATGCAGGCTTCTGTCTTATACTACGTCTACTACTGCCCAAAACAGTTGGCAAGGTATAACTATCTGCTACCTCCAGAATTCACACCCACTGGAACACATGACACTGACAAATCTACTTCTGTAAGCCTCCTTCCTCCATTGTCCCTGCTATTCAATATCAATTTACTGCTTTGATACTACCACATATTTGCACATGTCATTCCAAGAACTGTAAGATGAAATACACTTTTTTCATCATTGTCTATAAAAGTAATATATTTTTCCATGAACAAGTCTGAACTGTGTTGAATTTCATCATACATTTCCTTTCTCTAAAGAAGGTTTTCAGCATTTAATGAACCTCCCTCAGAAATCAGTTCAACATACTTTTGTTATGTTATCACATGCTGCTAAGGGCATCAGTAACTGTTAGCAACCATTCAGCTGTGAGTAGTGTTTTGGTTAAAGGTTGCCATGGTCAGTATAGCTGCATTTGCCTATAATGTAACACAGCAGCTACCTGTCACTGAGGATATCAACCTTCAATAAACCCTCTGACAAGAATTCACCGTGTGGTTGATCGAAGACTAGTTGGTCTCATTATTGGCAGGTTAGCATGGGTGTTGCTGACTGCATACTGTGCATTACTTTAAATACATGCTGAACAAGGCCTCCTTGTTTATCATCCAATCGGCTGTCTGAGGCAGTCTGACAGGAATGATTTAGCATATGGCTGGGCACGAAAGTTGCTGATCAAACAGAGCTGCCATAGTCTACTTCAACTCTGTTAAATACAGCTCCAAGCTATATTTAGGTTGGACTGGAAAAAAAGCAAATGCAATGGGCTTGCGAATGCAAAAACCACAAGTGACCTCTCTCCCTGCCCTTGCACTGTGCACTATGTACTTTTTTTTTGTCTGTGAGAGGAGCTCTGTGAAAGGTCACGGCTTCGTCCGTCCTTCTCAGATCCATGAAATCCTGAGCACTTAGAGCTGTCCCTGGTGCTAATGGCCCCAGCTGAGAGCCAGTGAAGCCTGCCTCTGATTCAGTCATTAGCCCTGATTAATATGGACGGGCAAAAAAACACCCTGACACATCTCCCTTCACACAAACACACTCTCTATCTCTTTCTCTCTCTAACTTTCTCTGACAAACACACACACACACTCTCTCTCACACACTCTCTGACAAACACACATACACACACACACATAAACACAACGGGCCCTCACTTTATCTTCTCTCTCTCTGTCTCACTCACTCACTCACTTACTTATGCACTGGAGTCTTGCCTCACACAGAAGAAGTGAGGGTTTTTTTGGTGAAATGTTCTCTCTCTGAACTCGATCCCCTACAGACTGAACTCTGCTGTCGCAGATAACTCGATGCGACGTGCCAAGCCAATTAACAAACACAGGCAGAAGAGCATCACTTCTCAGAAAAGTTAGAGATGAGCTAGATTTCCTCAGTGGGCAAAGAGGCAGCTGCATGGATTACATAAATTTGGGAAGTGTGAACAAACAGCAAACATAGTTTGAAATCATCTAAACTACTCTTGACCTTTTTCTTCTTGAAGAACATTTCACTGTCCTTCAAGTGCCCCCCCAAATGCACAAATCCTTTCCACTGACGGATGCATCCGGAACCAGGATCTACCCTCTAGCACTGCAGGAAGTGGGGCAACCAATGCAGGACAAATACTGAGGGACGGGTGCGCAAGGACAGAACAGGAACAAAGGAAGCTTTGGGGAAAAGGTGCCAGGCGGACAGAGCAACCAGGCCAGCAGAGATATGGGTCTAATCACTCACCTCACAGTATGGCCGTCTGTCTCAGCCATACACACACACACACACACACACACACACTTTACTAGAGTCTCTAACATATAACCACTACTTTACAGACATACCACATTTAGTATTGTAAAAGGAGAGCGATAGAAATCTGCCTTGCGGTGCATCCAGGCCAGCGGTAGGGATGGGCGATATGGACTTAAAACCACATCACAATATGTCATGGTAATTCTGGCGATAACGATATAAATGACGATTTTAAAATAGTACTATTCACCAGTTTCCTCAGCCAGAAGTTACATCAGCTTACAGTCTAGAGAGCCATCAGCAGTGAACTTTACACTGTCATCTACAGTTTGAACTCCGCATTCAGTCATCTTTGTTTTCATTCTCGGATGAGCTGCCAACATCACAGCACATGTGCTCGTCATCATCTATACCATCTATAGAATAGGTCTTCATTGTCATTGTCACAGGTGCAACGACATTTAAAGTGCTTTCCCATCAGTGCATCATTCATGAGTCTATAAAAATATAATTTAAAAAAGAATAAATAGAAACATATAAAATAGCAGTAGCATACATAAACACACACAGTCATACACACCCAGTCATTGCATTAAAACAGTATGAACATGCATACTTTCTGTCATTGCACTGATCCAATTTATATTGCAAGATGACAAAATCTTATCATGGGGAGGTATTCTGCACCGGTTTATGAATGACGACATAAATTTGGGCCATCCCTGGACAGCAGAGATGGGAGGGTCTAATGACACACCTCACAATATGGCCGTCTGTCTCAGCTATACAGTATCACTTCACCAGAGTCTCTAACATATAACTACTACTTTAGAGACATGCCATATTTAGTATTGTAAAGGGAGAGAGATAGAAATCTGCCTTGCAATGCATTTATCGCATGCTTGCTGTGAGATTGCTGTGTGAAATAAGGTAATCTTTGAACCGTTCCATCAGATCTGAGTTGATTAGTTACTGTACTCACTGGGCGCACATAGGGGAGAGATGCTGGGTCAAGTCTGCAAATGCCCCCCTAACATTTGCTTGGCAAATATCTTTAAAATAGTGGTCTGATTCATTCATTCATTCATTCAGCTTTGAAGCATCACACAAATACACCAAATATTAACATCCATCAAATACTACACACATGATTATATATGATAATCCTTTCAATACCATCAGAAGTGTAGTGGTAAAATAAGGTGGGTAAACTATGAATTCTGTAATCATGGTGGACTGTGCTATGCAGTATCAGATTTTTAAAAAGGCATTCAGAACATGATGGTGGAGATTATTGTCCAATGTTTATAACAGTACCAGTGGATGAGAGGTGGATAAACTCTAATAAGAGGTGGATAAACTCCATTTCGGAAATCTCAGAGGTGGATAAACTGTGTTTAATTGCATTTAGCCTCCACTACATTCCTGAATACCATGCTTCTGTTACCTCAGATAATTGTGTATGGTAATCCCTCAAATGCTATGTCTCTGTTCCCTTTTTCAAAAACATGAAAATCACCATTGCTATCAAAACTGGCTGTTCCCAAGCTCAGTGAGACAGACGGCTGAATGTGAGGCACAACATTGCATGTGTACTGTAAGCTGGTATTCTGTATCTAATTGCAGTCTAAACTTGACTGACAGTTTAAAAATTAAACATGGAAACAAGCATCCTGTGGAAGTGAAGTGCATCCATTATTTCAGATGTGAGCAGCCTGACAAGATTTTGAGCACACCTCGAGATTTTGTAGCACTCCACTTGAAATCACCTACCAACACCATAAAAGGCAAAGGGGTCTCTCACATCATCATATGACATATACCGTAGCTGCCACAGAGCCACTCTTGATTAATTAAACATTGCATAGTAATGACACTTGAACATTTCTTTTCATAATCAGGTATTTTTAGCTTAACTGAAGGGTGCCGGGGACATTTTAAGGGCATGTAAAAGTCACTGTTTTTTTTGTTGTTTTTTTTAAAAATGTCAGCAATCTAAAAGACCTACTCCTAATGCCCTACAACAATCCTAATCCCCGCTGATTGGTTCACAGCAAAGCCAGGTGGTAACATGAGACACAAAAACCAGCAACCCAATTATGGCTGGCAGACTGTGAATGAGCCCTGAGGACTCGAGTGGGTCCTCTTGGAAAAATAAGTTTAAAAAAAAAAACCCTGTTTCAGACAGTCACAGCACGAGGACAGGAGACTTCAATTATCCGGAGCAGACGAGTGAGCACCCATACATGAAAAGGAGTAATTACAATGGCTCTAAATTGGGAAGGAACATGACCTTGTGAGACGCTGGTGCTTGTATGCACAACTACGCAGGCAAACGCGTGCCCACATACACACACACACACACACACACACACACACTGAGCACCTGGCCCACATCAAGCCTCTTCAAGATGCAACGTGATTGGCCTACTGAGAACTACTGCTCCCATCCTTTCTACCACACACACAAAGAGAGAGAGAGAGAGAGAGATACACACACACACACAGAGGTAACAGGTTTACAAAGCCACCGGTACTATTCCCACACGTTACGAAAATGCAATAATTAAAGACACCTGAGCACATCCCACACATTGAGATGAGACTGACAAGTGGTCTTCCTCAACCTACGGTACCCCACATGGGGTATTTTGTATGCAATCTGTCAGACTGCAAAGAGTATCCACTGTGAAATACATCAAAACACTCCTCCTCTTGAGCCTTTGCTCATTACACTTGAGTGAGCCCAAGGCCCCAATGCTCTACACCTCTAAACTCCTCTGCTCTTCCCCTTCTGGTTTTATTGAAGGTATTAGTGTTAATGGAAGAGTGCTTTGGCTTTCCCAATAGTAATTTCAATGCATCAGCTGTCGTGCACCAGTTTTCCTCTCAGCTGAGGGATAAGCATTCACTTTTACTGACAACCTCCCACGACACACAACACAACCACGGACTTCACAGCAAAAGACCATCAGCAAAGAGCAATCATTAGCTGGATTACATATTCCTGTCAGTATCTTTGAGGCAAACATGTTTACAGTTTGCACATTATTTTTCTGTGCATTTGTACCCTGAGAGGAGAAAAAGAGAAACGTGATGCAATAAAGCGTCAGTGGGCGCACGCCAACAGCGGTGCTACAGTATTTCACTGGTCCCGATTAGATAGGAGGCTTTCGGCTCCCATGGTTTGGTCGGTGCCAGGGGCAGCGCCAGGAACGCTGATGAAGGATGATGGTTTGAAAAGAGCGGCGCAGCCGCGCAACCTGACAGGGCGCAACCTGAAAGATTTTAAGGCCACTGATTACACACAAAAGGACAAGCACAGGCAGGCCCGAGTAGCAACCGCCAACAACCGCAGCTACACCACAAGTGCGGCACTACAATAAATGGTCTCTGTTGTATTGAATTTAGCAGTCATGACTCCCATGTGACCAGCTTGCTTGTGAATAAGGAATTCGATTTATAATGGCATAATAATATAAGATTTGTAATAGTTTATCAGTAATATGAGATTTGGGAACATTAACTATTGATTGTAAAAAGTAGAATATTTCTCCCCCAGGGAAGGCAGATGGTGTCCTACAGTAGCCTATAGCAGTTGTAGCAATGACAAAATAAATCTGCAGATCTTAAACAATGACAGGCCAGTGTATTTTACATATTTAAATAGCATACTTCAAAACAAAATACCATGCTATGCTGATCAGATAACAGGCCCACATAATATCGTGACACTAAAACGGTTCACAATTGTCTAACAATGGTTGATGGGCGCAGAAAACAAACCAGAGTCCTATGACATGACAACCGCGTTCGTGGATAGGTGTTACTATTGACTGAGGATGCTTGGCTTGATTTGAGATAACCTAACTACAGACTAAATTATAAGTGTTAGATTACACAACAGAACACAGTTTAACAGGGTTATAGGCCATATATTTCTAGAAAGACTGTATCTGAAGCAACAAGTCCTGGATCTGAGAAGAAGGCTTCTGTCTTGAGTTGATGTATTTTACCCTGCTTGTCTAGATAATATTGGACAATTTATGAGATCCATCCACCTGAAAATGGTGTGCATTAAATATCGATTTATAACCTACAGGTGTGTGGGGGTGGGTGGAGAGAGATAGATTTATCAACCTCCGTTGCAGCAATAGTCAGCGAGAGAAAATGTCCTTCCTTGCTCCTACAATGTCTAGCCCTGCTTTTTATCAGTTTCATCATCATAGGTACAGTCCTTTATGCATTTAGTTACCCAGTGTTTTAGTAAGAGTTTTATGCCGAACACCGAAAACGGACAGTCAGGGTGTGGGCAAGTCTACCGTTTATATCCTGATTCCTGACAGTAGTGTAAAGGGCGTGACAGCCAGGCAAATCCAAACGTCAAATTGTTGATGAGATTAATTTAGATTATCTAAGATTAAATAATATCTGATTAAAGCAGTTTATAAAGGCATTTGCTAGGGTTGATGATGATCTAATTGGAGGAAAAGTGAATATCACACTGTTTTCTTAAATCTAGAAATTTCACTCATTCAAGTAGTAGCCTAGTCTGTCTCTACATAGTGTACTGTTTAGGTGTTATGTTCATATCGCTGCTATTAAAAACATATGACTGTGTGTGTGTGTGTGTTTAAACTGATACACATACATGTTTACGGTTAACAAGGGACTTACCTGATAATATCGTCATTATGCCCTAGAAAGAACTTCTGCGTGTGCTCTCTGGTGTTGTACACGACGCCGACCCCAGCTACGAAGTACACCACTTCTTTGCCTGCGGTGTAATACAGGTTGTTGCGGCATTGATGCCCTCTGTACCCGTAAATCCATTCTAATCTCAGTTGGCAACGAGGTGCAGTCCGATCGGCCATGATATTTAACAACTTCTTATGGATGATGTTTCTTATAAGTTCGTAGTTGTCACTGTTTTTAAGAACATCAACGCTGCCCGTGATTTGCTCACACAAAATCAGTGACACAGGCGGTCCTCTCAGTGTTGGTTATGCTGCCACAGGGTTAGTCGCTCATCCATCTGATGTGCACATCAGGATTTGCTGGACTGTGTCGAAACATTTCGAAAGTCATGTATGTTTTAATATCCTTTACACTGCGAGATAGGGCTACGTTCGTTCGTTACACCAGAAGATTTCATGCTGAATAACTTTTGACACGGTAAACACAGACCAACCATTTTAGGCATCCACATACTGTAAGAGCATTTAAAAGGCGTCTAAACACAGGGCTATTTACATTTTAAACCGTACAAGAAATGTATATTAATGGAGAAGCATGTAGCCCAATGGTGCAGAATAAACAAATGACAAATGAACACTAGTCGGAGAGGATTCCACCACTGCTAAATATAATCCCCAGCACTAATCCTCCGTCGTACCATCAGCCATAGTTTCTGCAGTTTTTACAGAAAAAAACTACACATAATTGAACAAAATTATTTTAAAAAATGTTTCACGCTCGAAAAACAACAGACCGTACGACAACCATTCAGAAATCTGATTTGGGGAAATCCAAGAGTCTTAAGGTTGCGATGATATGAGATTTTGCGCGTTCAATCAATCCCGCAAAGTGCACTCTGTCGGTCGTAGGACCACCTCGCTCTTGTTGTCAGTCGCGGTCCCTGCTACGACACCGCCCCAAATATAAGTCTTCTTGTTGCTAACTTCCGTCCAGATGCAAACAATTGAAAATCTTCCAGATGTAACTGCTGTCAACGCATCTCTGTTTCTTAGTCCGCATCTCAAACGGATGAAAAACAGATTCCAGGATACGGAGTTCTCGTAGAATGCAGCATGTTCAAATTGCTAGTGACAACAGCAACAACATACATTTACCGAAACAGGGTTCGAGGTTTAGGTTCGGTAGACCCAGGCATGGCTCCTATTAGCCTCGTGCAACAAAAATCTATGCGTTTCTCATATTATTTCAAGAATTACCTCCTTGGTTCCTAGGTGATACTTGTTACCACGACGCTGTGAGCGCCGCCTCTGACTGCAATGGAAATCGGCCTGCTGCAAAGATTCATGGGCAACTGAGGATTTCGCATCATTTTGATCCCGCAATGTTCAAATCGCGTATTTAAAGACTACAAGAACCAGTGGGCCGTGCTCTGTCGCTGTCCGCGGTGCTGAAATTGGGAAACGAGACAGCCGTGTGGTGAATAGGAAAACAGCTGGGCAACTATGCAAAACAGAATAGTGTAACCTTTCATGATCTAAAATTTTAATTCAAAGGTGATTGTTTTGGTGTGGTGTGGTTTTGAAACATATTGAGAAACACAGGAGGTTGAGTCTTCTTAGGAGGATTTTTGTTGAATGTGAGTCTTTGTGAGAGGCCATTGTGTCCAATCTAGAATCGTCAAGTATGTTTTACAAAATGTCACAATGATTACAAATGACTGAAGAGATATCAAACTGTGTGGAAGAGAAATGCTTATGCCCATACCTATCCATTCTTCTTCATGATCTGAATCCTGCTGATAATATCAATTCTAGAAATAGTTTTTCTTTCACTTTTTGTGGTTTAATTCTGTTCCTTTGTACAAGACCACACAAAAGCCTGCATTTGTATTTGTTTTAATTTTGTGCACAAATCACCTCCCAGTTTCATTCCGGCAAATCTCAGTTGAATGTCCTCTCGGGTCTTGTAGTTTTTGGCATTCAGATCGGACAATATAATATTCCTGAGCAAACTACATGAAACATTCTCATCACATCAGGTGTGGAGCCAGCCCTGAACATCCTTGGCAGTGTCTGCACCTGCCCATTTATGAGAGAAGGAAACTCAACAGATGTGAGAACATATTCATCTTCCATCATGACTACCCGAGTGACTCAAAATCACTGAAGTTAATGTGCACAGTATTATATAATTGTTCAGTAATTATGTTTCTTACATAATTGCACTACATAACATGTGATGTGTGATATTATGTCTGCTACACAGGACTTTCTAAGTGCTATTCATTATTTAAATGAACAGAAAATGAATCAGCACACTTGTGCACTATTTTGATAATAGTGTATTTGGTTTGAACCTTATACCATTATGTTGTGCATATGTCTGTTCAGATCATGAATCTAGTGTTAAGCAGAAAGTATAACTGCTAAAGTAACAAAAATGCATCAGTAAAAAATCTTATGACTACTTTACTCTGTGGAGGGCAAGGTAGGTGCTTAACAGAGTCTGGTCCTCCGCAGTGCACGAGATGCTCCAGTTTGAGATCTTACATGACTGAATATTCAAATGTGCTTTGATATACAGTAAGCTGCACATACAATTGTATATTCATGTAAACATTATAGAATTCTGTTTTGTATTCCTGTCAGAGGGTTTAGAGACACTAATTCCAGCACTTCTCCAGAGATGCCACGGTCTGGATAATGACTATATTGGCAATTACGCATGATTACAATGGTATGAACACAATTACAATGGTATGAAGCCAAATGAATTGTAGTTACCAATCTATTACCAGCTATATGCAAAAATGTAATAGACTGAAAACTGGACTGGCACCATTAGCTAGTTAACTGATTGAATCTATTACCATATCAGTGAAGGTCAAAGTATTGGTGGCATTTCTAGCATTTAAGGAAAATTGTGTTCTTCTCAGGTTTGACAATTAGGCAATGGTGTTGCATTGGCAGTGACGGGTACCGTTTTCATCCACAATCAAAATCATCAAACAGTTTTCTTCCAGGTATTTAACCTTGAAACAAACGTGACCGTAAATAACCTGAAGGGGCATTGAAGATAGGCTGGTCATGCGTGTCCTAACTCTGACAGCTCACCTAGCATGCCCACAGTAGGGAAAAAAAGCAGATCTGTCAAACCACAACAACAAAAACAAAAAACAAAAAACATAGTATCAGTAACAGTTAGACACAAACTCGATCATTTTAAAAGCATTTTAATGACTTTGCACATATTTAACAGAGGGTAAAAGGCTACAGGTGCAGATCTCCTCCATTTTAGGGGCCAGGTGGATGTGTCATGTTCTACTGAGGCCCCCCAGAGGGGGCACCTGGCTTCATGGCATTGTTGATTGTTGTGCAAGATGATGGAAATCTTTCATTACAATAGTTACAGTGACAGAAATGCACACTATTTATCAAATAGCCAGAAATAGCAAAATGAAAACACGCAGTGCTATAGTCAACAAGCAAGCAGCCAGGTTTCAGTCACGTTTAACTCGTCAGGTAAAGGCCGGACTTTCAAATGTATCCACTGAACAACAACACCTTTAATGGGTTTATAATACATCTATGTTCATACTTCTTCTCTAAATAAATTTTATCCATACATTATAATGCAACTCAACAACAAAATGAAAAAAAAAAAAAAACAATGGAGCTTAGAACATGTTGTTTTGTATAACTAGTCATTAATCAATATCCAACCTGGCTGGTTATCTTTTAACTCTTAAGATTCCCAGCATATGTTATTAATATTAGGTATTATTGTGGCTTTGCATTCAAATGTATGTGTTTTATACTAAGTTTATTATGTTCTGTAGACATAGATTCTTGAAGCTTATGGCTGGAGTATTGATTAGTTAATTAAATTTAACAGAAAGTAAGCGATTCAACATCATGTGGCTTGATTCCAAAGCACCAACGCCTTGCTTCTCACCAGCGGAAAAAAACAGAAGCCTCACAAAACTGAGGGTAGACCCTATAAATTGCATACAATTACAAAATAGAAAGAGAAAAAGAGCAAGAAAAAGGGTAAGAACAAAAACAAAGTCAAAAGCAAGACATGATGAAAAGTAGGAAAAAAATAACAAGGACAAAGTAACCCTAACAACATAACATGTCTCTCATGGGACTTTCTCGGAATGATTTCGCGATGGAAGCTGCCCAAAGCATCGCACACCCTCGTATAATCCCCCCCCCCATATTCTCTCTTTTTTTCCTTATTACAAAAGAACGCCAAAGTTGACCTCCGACCCCGCCCGAGGGTCATTAGGCACCGAGTGTGGAGTTTTGGCTCTGAGCTTGCATGCTGGAGTCTCGCAATATCATTTTTTGTTTTTGTTTGTATGTTTTTTTTTTCTTCTTCTCTCATTTCAGAAAACGAGGATGAGGAGGAGGAGGAGGAGGAGGAAGAGGAGAACAAAATGGCTGCCGTCGTCGTCAGGAAGCTTCTCAAACATTTCTACTTCTTCTTGCTGAAGAGACTGAAGCGCTTCTCCTTGTCCTTCTCGCGCTTGCCGGGGCTGGACTCTGCGACGGGGTTGACGGTGGCGGGCAGGGTGTGAGCGCGGCTGGACGCAGGGGTGCTGTGGCTGCTGGGGGCTACCTCGGAGCGGTCCGAGGGTGTGGCGGTAGAGATCGCCTGGATCCAGGAATTCATCTCCTCCTGAGGGAAGGGGATGGTCAAACATGGAGGTTAGACAAAACCATACATTCCACACAAATGTTGTCAAACATGGAGGTTAGACACGACCATATAGCTGTACCTATTCCAGGGGACTCACACAGTAAATTTTACACATTAGTGACTTTTAGATTAAACATGGACTTACATCATCTTTGGCTTGGAAGAGATACTCGTTCCCATCACAAATTCTGTAAAAGCACAAGACAAGGAGACACATGTACTGTAAGGGTTAGTGAATTACAAACATGAAGGATACTAAAACAAGGTCTTAATGCAAAAACTACAATACATGCTAACACCACTAATACTTCATAATTATAATTTCTTTAATTTGAGATATTTTGTTGATAGTGATTTTGAACGTCATGAGGATTTTTTCCCTCAGAGCAAAAATGATTTAGTGCCCTTTTTAAAGTAGCTGTGTGTGTCCCCTACTTGAGTTTGAAGACGTGTTTCTTTTTCTTGTAGTCCACAGCCACCTCGCACGTAGCATCCCTCAGGCGGATAGGCATCTCGCTGTGGTAAGGGATGCCTTGGCTGGCGCTCCTGCTGTCCTTATAGAAGCCCATCTCCTGATTGTTTATCACACAGTACACGTTGTGCCAGGACCTTAAACGCACAAATCAACATGTGAGCACATAACACACAGCAGCAGGCCAGAAAGGTTCCCAACAGCAATTGAATACAAGTAGAGGTGTATTTGTGTAGAGTCTGTAAGCTGTTAGATGTATTTTCATGTCCATGTCTATGTTATGAACTATTTTGCATGAACTATTGTGCATGAACTGCACATGAATTGTGCATGTGTGAGTCTACAGTATGTGTGGGGTGTACCCCTGCCTCTGTGTGTGTGTGTGTGTGTGTGTGTGTGTACCTGTTTGAGGCTTTCTTGTTGTGGCCCTCCCACTCATGCTTGCGGTGCAGGAAGCCCTCCATCTGGGTGGCCGTCTCCTGGGGCTTGGCCGGCAGAGTGGCCGCCTGGCTGGGTTTGGCCTTCCGGCTTGCCGTGGGGGACGGGCCCGGACTGGGCTCCACCACTCCATTAACGACATCACTTCCTCCCGCAGCCTCCTGCGTCAGAAGCAGAGACAGCTTTAGAGGCAGAAGATCTTAGAGAAGGATCAAACGCAACATGCAAGCAAAGCACACGTGGCCAGTTACATGCACAAGAGGATCAGAGGCTGTGTAGAAACATCCAGAACTTTTAAAACTCGGGGATAAATGTCCACCGTACAAGAAGATGTAAATGGGAACACCTACTCTCTAGCTTAAGATGAAGGATACTGCATCATAAATATCACCAGCACTTATAAAAGTTAGAAATGTTACGGTTTCTACTGAAAAACGAGATGCTAGTACACAAGCCTCCAACTGTTCTCAATTTAACAATTACAACCCAGCTTCACATCAAGAGAATGTCTCTGGTCTGTAGAAAGTCACCTCACTCATCTGCAAAGTCTTGTTTGTCTGACTCACTCTCTGTAATGCTGTAAGTCAGCATATTACCTGTGTTTCTCTCGACCTCTCCCCTCTCTCTATAGGCTCTCATTCATTACCATATAATGCCCTGTCATTCTGATTAAATACGTAACAAATTGCAGGAAACACACACACACACACACACACACATTATTCCGAGCCATCTCTGCGACACATCAAAGATATAACCCTATCTGATGACTCACACTTCCCTTCTGTCTCTCTGTCTGCGTCTCTTCCTGTCTTAAGGAAAAAGAGAGGCCTTCTGGCTCTGACTCATCACCACAGACCTATCCACGACTCTGGTCAGCAGACAACCTGAGTCACTGGACACTAAATCCCTGGCCCTGTCTCTACAGAGAGGTCATCTACAGCCGAGTCTGGTCAGGGGAAAGGGAAGCGGGCTCCAGACCCATTAACATTAAGAGATTACAGAGCCGATCCTGCTTTGAATTAGAGAGGCTGATTGGATGAGCTGTGAAGAGCGGAGAGAGCGTAGCGGTGCGGAGGAAGGAAGGAGCACACTTGACATGCAGAATCACAAGTTAGGGCCGTTAGATTGCACACCACAGCTTCAACACAGAACAAAACAGAAAAGACTGTTCACGAGAGGAAAGCAGAAAAACACACACAAAACAAACACACAAACAGATAAATAGATATAAAAATGAGTACAAATCAGCAAACAATTTCTGAAATTGCTTGAGGTCATTGTAAGGACTTGATTTGCCTGTTAAAGGTCAACACCACACACCCACTGCAGTCTGGCAGTTTATTACCCCATTACTGAGGTCTTCTGGACTGGACCAATCCTGGATGCTCTTATTGAGAGGCTGTAAGAAGCTGGACCAATCCTGGGGGCTTTTACCTAGAACTGGTCAGATAACTGAACCATGTCCTGACAGCTACTTCATTTGTCCTGACTATAAATAAATTTGTACTCATCATAAAATATTATTTTAGCCTATGCTGAGGTGACTCTACTTACATACTCACACACACACCCCAATGTGCACTCACACAGACACTCACACACACGCACGCAGATACACACACACAAACACAGATGTGCGCTTACACACCCATGTGCAGTCCCACACAGATACACACACACACCAACATACACACGCACGCTTAACGATTTCAACATTTACAGTGTTTCTACATGCATGCCCTAAATGCTCCTAGACATGTGTCATAAGGAAGCAGAACATTAACCCATGATTAAAATGCAAGAGGACTGAAACATGGATCATACTGTAGCTACAGCACTAACAAAAAAAGGGCTAAACTTAAATACGGACAGCATGCACATGGTGACATGCAAAATGGTATATTCTGTAAACAAAAACACAACAATGATGATGTTAAAAACAAACAAACAAACAAACACAAAGCTACACCCACAGGCAACACAAAGACAATGACATGAAGACAAACATGGAGGGTGATTGATCTGACATCCGTTTATTGGGCAGGGGGTTAGTGGGAATGAGGATGGTAGTG
The DNA here is from genome assembly GCF_018492685.1 of Alosa sapidissima. Taxonomy (NCBI): domain Eukaryota; kingdom Metazoa; phylum Chordata; class Actinopteri; order Clupeiformes; family Clupeidae; genus Alosa; species Alosa sapidissima. The sequence continues at coordinate 27,600,264 of NC_055972.1, read as the reverse complement.
GTGGTGGTGATACTAATAGGATTTCAATGACGGCCAAACAAGCAACATAGGAGGAATGGGAAGGACAATGTATCAGATACTGTATGGGAGACAACAAGACATGGAGTACACTAGTACACTAGAGACAGAAAAGGACTCGATTAGCATTAACAATGTGCATCCCTAATGGCCATGCATACACAGACACACTCTCTCTGTCACACACACACACACACACACAGATGCAGTCATAAGGACAGTAAAACGTACTGAGGGTAAAATGCAATAACGCTGTTGGGTAACAAAAAAACAAATCTATTATGTGAAATACTGGACAGCAACAAATAAACAGTCTAGAAGGACACAGACAACCAACATGGATTGAAGGATCGGGTGTTTAAAGGAATGTTATATACTAACTAAATCCTTCCCAATCTAAGGACACCACTAGTCTCTTGGAATGAAATGGACTTCTTCAGAAAAAGCCAGGGAAACAGGTTCAGAGAGAGGAATAAGAGACATACAGTATGTGAGATCACATGGAGAAGCAACAGAGAAAACCAAGGAGTAAAGAGAAGGCTTTATAGCAAAAGAAAATAGTACAAAGAATAACTTGAATTAAGATGGAAATCCATACAGTAGACATACATATACAACACATTAAAACACACACACACACACACACACACACACACACACACACACACACACACACACACACACACAGACACAGACACACACACACACACACACACACACATACTGCTGGCAAGCTGATTCTCATTCTCCCATAGCAGATGAAGAAGGCTGAAGAAACTACCATTCCTTTCCTATACCTACTATACAGTCCTGGTTCTATTTCCGATGCACTCCCTCACTACCATCTGTACTATGATTTCAAATTATTTTCAACCAGAAACAAATTGATTTGCAGATACAAATCAACTACAAATCAGTGTTTAGTCAATGGTGAGTGCCCTGTTCATACATATAAGGCACAAATTGGTAGAATAGGACTGAAACCCTCAATTAGAGTGTGTAGAAGGAAGTAGATTTCTCTGCACCATTAGAGATTGAAGGGAATTCACACTATTGTGACACATTATTATTTTAAACCTAAAACCCTAGTAAAATAATTTCAAGTTTCAAATAAAGCTAATGTTCCACATGTAAAAGTAAGTCAACATAAAACAAGACCAATAGGCGACAGGGCTTGGATAAGACACACGGAAGGGCATGGGGGCTAAAGGTGAGAGGGAGGATCTGAGAGGGCCAATTGTTGGGTGGGACTGCAAACCCAACTCAATCACAACTCTCTGATCTCAGAGGGACAGAGAGGCTTTACGGACTTGGTGGTAGGGTCTGGAGGGTATTTGGGGCTAAGGTCAGGGGTCATGGTCCAGCTCGGCCGCTGCGCTCGCCGGCGCTTCGTCGGCTGTAGCTTTGGTAGGCTTGGGAACGGTAACTAACCCGGGGAGAGTCCTGCTCCGTCAGCAGCCCGTTCTGAGATGCCGGCTCACCCTCCCTGTGGAAAAACACACACACACACACACACAGAGTCAGGGGGAGCAATACTACCATTCATAACAAAGTTTTTTTTTTTTTAAGTATATTTCTTGGGCTTTTTTTGCCTTTATTTGACAGGACAGTGGAGAGTGAGACAGGAAGTAAGTGGGAGAGAGAGATGGGGTGGGATTGGGAAATGACCGCAGGTCGGAATCGAACCTGGGTCCACGTGGGCACTCAGACCCGTATATGGTACAGGCTGTAGCCTGCTGCGCCACAGCGCCCCCATAACAAAGAATTTTAGACACTAACAATATATTGTTTGCCTGTCCATGAGGTCCTTCAGCCCTTTGTATTTTTTTACTTTTCAAACTTTTAATGATTTTATATAGAAAAATGTTGATCCTGACAACTGGTAGTTCTCAAGTTAGAAGACTGTGTTTAAGGGCAATTCCATGCAAAACTGTCACGTCCATAACTCCAACTAAATACCGTGGCATTGTGTTGGCGTTATGGATGTGACAGTTTTGCACGGAATTGCCCTTAACAAGTCTTAATGGCTGTGCAACATTTACAAGGGTTTTTAATACATTTTTAGACTGTATTTGCAATTTCATCACCCCAAAAATGTCAGATGGCACAACCAAAAGTTTAAACAAAAAAAACCCCACACTTCTTTCTTTTTTTTTTTCTGGTACAGTAAGTATACAGTACATGAGAGTGGAGTGTCTACAGTGCTTAGCATATTATTTTTCTAGTTGACCTTGGTAACTTATGAATACTTTATTGTGTAGTTTATTTATTCACATTTTAATACTTTATTAAAATGTGAATAAATAGGCTACTTTACAAATTAAAAAACTATATTGTTTGATAGAATAATTAGGTACAATGCATTTTTTAACAATTTGTTCAGTTTAATCTACTATGTCTTGGTTTAAATTAGTATTTTACCTGGTTGCACCACCTGACGATGCGCAATGTCACGTCATTGACCCATATGCGTGTATGTGTGTGTGTGTGCGTGTGTGTGTGTGTACTGTGAGTGTAAGCTTACTTCTGCTGGGGGGATGCTGCTGCTGCTGCTGCTGCTGCTTCTGCCTCTACTGGCTGGACCTCTACAGGTGGAGGCTGCCTTTTCCTCTCTTCTTCCTCTTGCTGTCTTCTCACTTCCAATAACTCCATCTGATGTTCAACACGCACACACACGCACACGCACGCACGCGCGCGCACACACACACAAACAGAAACACACAGGGAGAGAAAGTGATGACCAGATGAAAATAAATTATGCCTGTACCCACAACCATTTTTTAATTTAATACCGAATTTAATTCTGATTTAGTTCTCCCAGGTGGCCAAATGTTACCATGCCAATGTGTAGACCTGTAAGTGAGTACAGGCAGCAGTAGCATCCAGCCCATAATTACCCAGTCTCAGCCACTCCCATTGCATTTGTACATGCAATTACTCATTAAAGAGACGTTTTGCACTTAGAAATATAAAAAGCAACCCTAATTGGGCTGACTAGGCTACAGACTGCACATTCATCCTCTGAGTCTTCACACAGATTTCAAAAGCGACTTTTCTGAACTCTCTCAGCTTAGTACGGCTGGTTCTCTTTCCATTTTTAGACAGTTGCACTCCTGTTCTATGCAGTGTGCTTTGAAAGGAGACAGGAGCTCCCTCTAGTGGCGATGCATGCTCACTCACCGTGGTCAATCTCTCGAGGGCGGCGAAGCGCTCCTCCCAGGTGGCGGCGGACTTCTCGAAGGCCTCGTGGCGCTTGATGAGCTTCTCGACCTCGTCCACGCTTTGGCCCATCTCGCGGCTGGACAGGTACGGCTCCTGACCGTACAGCCAGGCCTCCGCCACCCCCGCGTCACGAGAGAACTGATGCACCTCCAGCACTGGGGGAGGACAGGAGCAGAGGACGGAGCACAACACACACACACACACACACACACACACACACACACACACACACACACACACACACACACAAAGACAAAAACAGAAAGACACTCAGTTAGCACCAGACACTGACTCAGGCTGGCAGCAAGATAAAGGAATGCAGTCCAGCATTCTGAAAACTACCCCAACTATGTGTTCATCTACACCCCCCCCCCCACACACACACACACACACGCAAGACTACAAAAAAGTACATATCCAGAGTGGGAACTTCATTAATCAGCGTTAGACATTAACAATCAGACCACAAACATGTGACTTACAAACATAAATGTATGTGCACATAGAATGCACATCCTCCTCAACATATACGCACACAGACAAACATACTCACAGGAAACCTAGATGACCATGACACCTCACACTCACACTCACACACACACACACACACACCATTATGTGGCTTGTCATGGGATTCATAGATCTCACTTTCCACACACACGATGGGTATTATGATGAACTGATGACCTGTATACTGTAATAGATATAGGGCCAATCTAAAGACTAAAGACTCACAGACTTAATTGATCTCAGGTGCTAAGTGAGTGAGTGTGTAAGGCCACACAGGCTCAAATAGGTATAAATGGGATTGAGACAACACTTCACGAGATCACATGTTACCTTGGTGACGTTTCATAACAAAGATGTTGCTGATACTTGCCGGTTTGGGAATTTTCATTTTAAGTTTGTTACTTTTCACATGGCCAAGGCACAGGAGAAAACTGCCTGATTCCACATTTTTTCAAACTCTTGTTTTACAAGCTGGTTGTGTGTCGTGCTGTTGTTTACCCTTGTAATTTTCGGATTTCCCTATGGTCTCTGCGGTAGACATCACAGCGCTTTGAACTGTGGGTAACTCCCTTTGGTGAAGTCTGCACTGATGCAGACTCACGGAAAGGGCTCAGTAAGTGTGTAGTCAAACCCTCAAGCCCTTTGAAATGCAACATTGGGACAGCCCGAAGCCCTTACAAATTTCGCGAGAATGTGCAGCAAAGTCTGTGAGTTTGTGAGTCCGGCCTTTGGGATTGGGCCATTGCATATCATGTGTGAACCTCAGGAGGACTAGCTAATGTTCTGCAACACTTAATGGTAATTGTAATAAAACTGTCAATCATAAGACCTGTAAGTGAGTACAGGCAGCAGTAGCATCCAGCCCATAATTACCCAGTCTCAGCCACTCCCATCTATCTTCCCACTTGTCAATCATCTCTTTCCTCTTGTCCGTCAGCTGTAGCAACTTTTCTTTGATCTGGGCAGAAGGCAAAGGAACAAGGAACTAGCTTCAAATACGTGTCCGATCTTCAAGGGCATTGCCAGTGTAAAAATAATAATAACTTCATGAAATTAAGAATATATACTGTTAAGAACACCTGAAAAGTTGTTTGGAGCAGACACGGATGGACAATAATTGCTTTATATCTATATGTATAAACATCTTACACTTTGACATGGCAAAAAAACTCATACATACATATTTCAAAGAGAAATGAGATTAGATCAGGTAAACATTTCATTATTTTTTAGGCCAAGTTCACTTCGAGGACACACTAAAAAACCTCCATTCCCACTGACCTCCTCTGATGAGTAGTGTTTGCGAGCAAGCAGGGCTTTGCCCATCTCAATGCAGGTAGTGAAGCTGTCATTACGGGCGTCGATCTCAGCTTTGATGCCCTGGTGGTTGTTCATCAGAAGCTCCACGGATGACACATCCCTGAGAACGTACAAGATAGGACGTCGACATGTGGTTGAGAAGGTATTACATCACTTCCTGATCTGCTCGAGTGACACATTTGAGAGAGGCAACAAATTAGTTTAGACATCCCTGAGGACACCAGTTGATATGAACACTAATTTGGAAGCACCACTGGGATGTCCATGTGTCCCTCAGCTGTGATCATTCCTGTGTGTGTGTGTGTGTGTGTGTGTGTGTGTGTGTGTGTGTGTGTTGCTTCCCTGTCAGGTCTCTTTATTGTGCCTGTCTGTGGAGGACTCATTATCGTTTCTCTAGACATGGCACTTGCAGGCCCACCTGTCCCCAGTTCAAGAGGGTCATGTCACACCGAAAGAGAGACATGAAGAAGTGCAATTACGCCTTCACTCTCCTTCAAAATCTCTCTCCATCTCTCTCTCTCTCTCTCACACACACACACTCTCCCTCTTTCTGTGTTTATGTTGGACAACAACACACACACACACACACACATACACACATACAGTACACACACACACACACACACTCACTCTCTCTCTCTCTTTATTTCTGTCATGTCAAACACACACACACACACACACACACACACACACACTCTCTCTCTCTCTCTCTCTCTCTCTCTCTATTTCTGTCATGTCAAACACACACACACACACACACCCACCCACACACAATGTTCAGTTCTGGCTGTTATCTCCATTCTCCTGTCTCCAGGCTGTAATTTTCTCCCTGTGTCTCTCTAGAGTTCTGTCTCCCCCCCCCCCCCCGTCTCCCCGGCGTCTCCATGGCGAAGCTGCCTCAGCTCAGACACTCTGATGAGAGTTTGAAGGTCAGGTCGTGTTGCCCCGGGTGATTATCACAGTTACAGTTGAGATTAGCTCATTGGGAAGGAGTGGCAGTGACTACGCCTCTGTGCCGTACAGGAGAGGACAATTACAGACAGAGAGAGAGAGAGAGACAAGTGGCAAGCCCCACAGGAGGTCCTCTCTAGCCGAGCCTTACATCACAGGAGCACAGGAGTCTTTACGCTTGTATGGGAGGCCAAACAATTCAAAAGCTTAAGCAAAAAAGGACACCACCCATCCAGCTGGACTGAGATAGCGACCCAATTAGGCAGCACGGTGCTATCCGTTTATGAACTAAGTTTATGCAAACAGGACACCACACAGCCAGCTGAACGTAGCGAGAGATCTAACTGGCTCGCTATAGGTTTGGGCCATCACTTCACTTCTAGGCTCTTTGAACTCCTCTAGTAGGTCATCATGGTGATGTCAGGTAAAGGGGGAGGGTCTCATTTCCAGGGAGAGCAGAAATAATAAATATGCATACGGCTTCTCTTTGGATACAGACGCTTTTGATACAGATGTCTGCTATATCACTGCTTGAAAGTGTGTGTGGGCTTCTTTTAGGACATCGCACGCACGCACGCACACACACACACACACACACACACATACACACACACACCCCCCTGGGCTTCTACTGCCGCAGAGCATGAAGCTGCGCGCGCGTGCACACACACACACACACACCTGGGCTTCTCCTGGGCGTCGATGAGGCGGATGACATCCTCCATCCAGAGCATGAGGTCGCGCACCATGCTGAAGAAGCGGAACTTGTCGCTGGTGTCCAGCAGACGCACGCGCCGGCCCTCGCTGGCCTCCAGCAGGCTGCGCCAGGCCTCCAGCACCTCGCCCTCGCGCCGGGCGATGTCCTCTGCCTTGTCGCCCGCGTATGCCGACTGCAGCCGCACCGCGTCCTCCTGAAGCTGCTTCACCTGCAGAGAGGAACAAATATGTTTTTATATAACATCCTCATAGTGGATTTCCCAGTGGGTTCATTTCTAGATATTACACTTGTTCTTAGTCAAAAGCTTAGTATAATTCCTAGGATGGCTTATAAGTTGCTTCTTAGCGCACTGTCTTACCTTTACACTAATGTCATAAAGTCATTTTGTAGAATAGGAAACAATCCTTGATAAGCTACAGTACATTATATATAGAACTGAAGCAGTCTGCATACAAGTTTACCTCCTTCAAGAGAGTTTTTATTGATGATAAAAAGAGTCATGAGGGAAGAACATTTGGTGTGCAGACTGTTTTCGTTTTTCGATTTTGGATTCACCCTGTCTTGTTTCAGGGATGTACAGATTCACTTTGTCCTTCTGAACTACACTACATACACTCCATAGCCTGCATGCATGTGGTGGGGTGGAGGTGTCCAGTTGTCTGTCTTGTGGCGTACCTGTGTCCCTAGGGCCTGAATGTCGTGCTCGAAGGTCGTGTGCATCCTCTGCAGTGTCTCAACCGTGTTCTGGTCGCGGCCGAGCTCTTCCGGAAGCTTCTTGTGTTTGTCCAGGATGCGTCCCAGCACCTCCTTGGCGTCGTGGTAGAACTTGTGCAGCTCGTAGGAGGCAGCAAGGATCTGCGTGCGCGTGTCGATCAGCTCCAGGAGGTCGGCCCAGGCCTCGTTCAGGCCGTCCTTCCACTCGGCAATGGTGGCCGCGTCTGCGTGGCCCGAGTTGATAAGCTCATCCGCCATCTGGTTGACGGCGTCCACACGTTCCTGCCCGATGTTGCCCGTGTCGCGGGCGAACTCCCGGAAACGCTCCTGCAGCATCTGCGGAAGGACACAGGGTATCTAAGTCAGAACTTTACAGTACATCTCACACACACACACACACACACAAAACAGAGGAATAACAGCTAAAGTTTTAGTACAAGATGTCTGTATGACAAATATCTGGTTGCTAAATAAAAAAATAAAAAATAAAAAAATGTTTTAAAAAATACAGCGTACAAAAGACCAAAAAGTAATACATTTATTTTGACAGACTACTGTCAGCACTGAATGGCTCTAATAGACCTCTAATGGTATACGTTTTACTGTAACAAACTGCTAACAGCTTTAACACGGCAGTGAAGTGTTTTATCTGATGCAGTGTTTCGTTTGTTTCTTAGAGAGATAAAAACCCTTTGCGTACTGTGACGTGCTCGTAGTCCTGGCCCAGCTCGTGCGAGCCGGCCACCACCTCGCGCTCGGCGATCCACTGCTCCAAGTCGTCCACCTCGCGGTTGAGCTGGAAGAGCCGCGACCTCTCGTCCAGCTTGCCCCGCCGCTCCTCCGACAGGTCCTTGAGGCCGGCGTAGAGCTTATCCACCTGCGACTGCCGCATGCTGATCCGCTCACTGCAGGAGGGCACAAACAAGCACAAACAACAACATGGCCGCGAGAGCCAGATGTTAAGGAGCTGAAACAACTGGATGACCTGACCTCTCTCTCTCTCGTTCTATCTTTCTTTCATTCTTTCTCTTTCTTTATCTCTTTCTTTATCTCTTTCTCTCTGGATTAGACGTTAACCCAGGAGGATTAAGGAAAAAAATCTACATTCTGCGGAGATCACTGGCCGGACACCAGCTTTCCCCCTCCCTGGCGCGCGTACCCGTACCGGTCCATGACCCGACCTGACCCCAACTCACCTCTCCGGATGCCCAGCGCCCATCAGCGCCCTGCTGGTCTGGGAGAGCTGGTGCACCGTCTCGGCGTAATCCTCCACCGCCTGCTCCACAATCTGGTGCTTCTTCAGCATGGCCACGGAACTCTGCTCATCCTGCAGGCCAGCGACACAGTCTCATTATATAAAAATGACCATGAAGCACAAAATAGTGTGCAGCATACACTCTAAAAGTCAACTAACTATCCAACTAACTATCAGATACACACATTGCCATGTCTAAGCTATTACAACATATTACGCAGATACACAAATTGCTATGTCTAAGCTATTACAACATATTACCCAGATACACACATTGCCATGTCTAAGCTATTCGTTATTCATGCACTCTGAGTGCAGTGTTGCGTGAGGAAGTGATGTGTAAATGGAGGCTGTTTGCCATGATGGCTGTGTGTGGACCCAGTGACCCTACACACAGAGGCCGCCACGTGCCTGGCCTTCCTCTCACCCCCCCACCAGCCTGCCTGCTGTCTGCAGATATCCTGCCAGTGGTCAGCCTGTAGTCCTTTACTATACCTAACCGTGTCACACACACACACACACACACACACACAAAACCATTTCCTTCCTAAACATAAACAAAACCATTTCCTTCCTAAACATATAATTCCAAACTACATCCAAGCATGTTGGACTCTCATTCACGCATTTATTACACACACACACACACACACACACTCCTCACCTTGGCCTTCTCCTCGGACATCATGTAGAGCTCCTGCTCGCTCATCCAGGCTTCGGCCTCGGCGGCGTCAAAGTAGTACTGCTGGGCTTTGTGTGCCTCCTCCAGACGGCCATGCCGCTTACCCGTCTCCTCGATGATCTGCGCCCACAGGCCCCGCAGGTCGGACAGCCGCTGCCGGATAACGTCCCCGTTGGGGCTGTCCGCCTTCACGATGCTCTTGCTGCGCTCGAAGATGTCGTCGTAGCGCGGTTGATGGCCCTGGATCTCCTTCTGGAGGGTCTGAATGCGGGAATAAAACAACGGTCAGGTGAGTGGACAGTCGCTCCAGAGAAAGAAAATGCTTCATATACTGTAGTACAATAATGCCCCGTCTGAACTTAGGGAAGTGGTGATTAGCAAGTGATCTAATCAATTCAGCTAAATTCACTTCATCTGATAACTCAAGATGCTTTACAGAGCCCAAGACTAAAATCCCCTGAAGCGACAGCATGTGGGCTCTAGGCAATTAAAAAAAAACAATCCTTCATGCAAACCTGAAATATTTATAATATTTGTTATATTAAAATAACTACTCTAATTAGTGTGGGTGGTGGGCTGTTACCTGGTTCTTCTTGATGAGTAGCTGGACGGTCTGTAAGTTGTGTCCATGATCAGTGGACGTAGCCAGAGGCATTCTCTCCTCCACCCAGAGCTGCAGAGTGCAACACAGGCAATGTTACACTTAATACACACAGCAGAACCTGATATGGAGGCCAATACACAACATCTAGAAAGATTAACTATGCACAGTACAAAAAAACAGAACTGCCGAACGCAACACAGGTAACGTTGCAGTTAATACAGACAGTGGAACCTGATAGGGAGTGACTCATAACAGCCAATACACAACATCTGGACAGATTAAAGGTGCTCTGAGCGATGCCACACGTTTTTTAGGCTAAAACATTTTTTTGTCACTTACAGCAAACATCACCTCACCATCCGCTAGCTGCCTGTGTCCTAAATACACTGTAAAAAAACGTGATCTCTGTGGACAGCCCGGGCTCCAAAAACAGAAACAAAAACAACCTGGGCAAACCTAGCCCATAAAAACATAACAAACTGTTCCAGCAAATCACAGACGAGATGCTCGTTTAGGAGAGTTTCAATTGCGGAGGGGGAGGAAGTAGCGAGCTAGCTCTCTGTTTTGTTTGAATGTCAACAGAAGTGACGTTACCCAGCATCGCTTAGAGCACCTTTAACTATGCACAGTACAAAATGCATTCCTTCCCTCCAGGCATGTTTTCATATTCTACTAGCAGAGGTCTGAGGCTAATTTGGCACTGGGAGAAAGTCTAACCAAGATAGTTGTGCTTATGTAGGAAGCGTTTCCCTTTGATTGAGGCGGCAGGCTGAGCAGATGGATGCATCAATGGGATCTGAGAGGAGCGACTCTGAATAAGAGCACCTGCAGCTTCATTTAGCTACCACTCCGCCTCACAGCGGGAGGAAGAGGAGACCAGGGTTCTCAGTTTCACACACACACACAGACACACACACACACACACACACACACACACACAAGCATTCACGCAAACACACACTCTCTTTCTCTCTCCCTCATCTTGCTGTGCCTCATTTAGAAACATACCTGCAAGAAAAGAAACAGATCACACCCACCCCGCCCACACCCCAACTCCCTCACACACACACACACACCCCTTCACTATACCTAGAGATTGGCATGGGGTACTTTCCCTAAGATCATCTCTCAATGCAAATCAAACCAGCTATTAGGCTAACTGAAATAAAACCATGCCAATCTCTAGGTATGGTGAAGGGTTTGTGATGATGTGGGGCTATTTTAATTCCAAAGGGCAAGGGAACTTTATCAGGATGTATAGTACCCTGGGTTCATGAAATAACTTGCCTTTAAAATATGGGTGTGTTTACTTACAGTATGCCCCCTGTATTTTAAGGAAGAACATTTATTTATTTACGATACATTATTCATTCACAAAGAAAGTTGGTGTCTTTAAAGGCTGGATTTCCCTCATTTTTTAAATGAAGGCATTAAGATTCATTTTCAAAAGATGATTTTTTTCATTCCTCTTTTTAGTGTGTGCTAACTTATGTGTGAGTTTTTTTGACCATGTAGTGCAGTAGCTTTTACAGCAGCTACATTTTCCAGAGCAGTTGTGGAACTCACAGTAGAGCTTCCTTCTGGCTGCCCATACATGAATCATTTAGGCTATATTCTGTATAAACTTGAAAGACAAACTAATTTTCCATGCCAGAGATGAAGCAATGAAATTGTGCTTGCAAAGATGTTGGTAGTCTATTGCATGGTTTTATTGAGCAATGTCTATAAAATAGGCTGTCAAAATTGTTTGTATTAGTTTTACATTGCACATGGTAAAGATAAACTGACTGGGTAATTGTACTTTTAAATGTAGCACCAACATTTCAGCCAAGTGGAATGAAACTGGGATAAATCATGAGATGAAGCTTTTACAGGTGAAAATCCACCCAAAAATGAGAATGCAAACATGCACGCACGCACATCGTTACATTGTGTATGCCTTTGCTACTGTACTTCCAATATAGTTAAGAGCCATCGTTTTTGAACTGAACACATGTTATAATATACATGTATAAATCAAGGTAACTATGTTACTGTATCTATTATGACTGAGTTAAGTTGGCTAGGTCATTTAGATAGATAGATAGATAGATAGATAGATAGATAGATAGATAGATAGATAGATAGATAGATAGATAGATAGATAGATAGATAGATACTTTATTGATCCCCAGGGGAAATTCAAATAGCACTGACTTTGCATGAATCTGGTTTATTTAATTGTTTTATGATCATTTTTTGTAAATTACAAAGTAGCTTCTGATGTAGTAAACTTCTTTTGCGAAATGTATGTAACTTAGCTTGCTACATTTTGTATTGAGGAAGCTTTTGTGTAGTTAAGCTTCATTTAATATATAGAGTAACCGGTAGCTTAGCTCACTATATTTTCTAAGTAGCTTGCCCATCACTGCAGATAGATACAGACACAGACACAACGTGTTTTTTGTTACTCACAATCTCATCCTCCACGTCGCGGTTGAACTGGTGGATCTCGCGTGATGCCATCAGGCTTCTCTTGCGTTGGCGCAGTGGGTCCAGCAGGCCCTGGAACTTCTGCTCCACGCCGCGCCGCCGGCTGTCCACCTCGTCCGAGTCCTTGCCCTCCTGCCGCAGCGCCTGGGCTTGCGAGTGCAGCTCCCCCACCTCCTTCTGGCGCACCTCCACCTGGCTCTCCAGCATCTGGGGCACCAGCCGCCAAGGTGGTGTGGGGGAAGGGGGTAGACGGAAGACGAGACGCAGTTATTGAGGGACAACGCGATGGCACACGCTAGTTACAGGACAGGCTAAGACGCCCCCCGAAAAAAATCTGTCGCTCTGGGACTCGCTGCTTCGTTCATGTGACAAAGAGCTTCCTCTCATCCTGATTTCCTGTTGGTCTCACACACAGGTCCCCTCCAACGTGCACGCAAATCCATCTGGCTTCAACCCATAGGCTACGTCTCTCTCTCACTGACATGGGGACAGACAGACACACACACACACTATGGTAAGCCACTGACACTTCTGCCCATTCTTCTGCCATCTACGTACTCTCACTCTGATGTCGACAAATATACACACATATAAACACACACACATGCAGAGTAACTGGAAATGGGCGGATTTGCAGTTAAATCTGCACAGTGCAGGCAGCTACTCTGCTCTTCTCCCTTTCTCCCTCTCACTGTCTCACTTACACACTGCAGGCATGTTCCCTCCCACTCTCTCTATGGAATACACACACACACACACACACACACACACACACACACACACACTCCCTCCTTTCTGGCTCAGTCTCTCTCTCTCTCTCTCTCTCTCTCACTCACACACACGTATATTTGCACATGCGTACATGCAGCGCGCGCACACACACACACAGAGTGTGAAGGCATGGTGCCGGCTCCTACATCAGAGGAGAGAGGGCTGAGGGCTGTTGCATAACTGGCAGAGGGGGTGTGCCGGTAGTTATGTAACAAACCCAGATACCCTTTCCCTCTCTTTCTCACTCTTTCTATCTTTCTCTCTCTCCCCCTCCCTCTCCCTCTCTCTCTCTCTCTCTGTCTCTCTCTCTCTCTCCACTGCTCCTCTACTGGCTGTGGATGGAGCTGTGAGCTCTGAGGACACAGCAGGTGAGAGGATGCAGATGGAGTGGGGATGTAGCTCTGCCGCTGCACTGGAGGAAAGCTAACGTAGGCACGAGACTCTACTACACCATATTAATCATTCATACCTAGAGTCTTTTCAGGGGGAACACTGCATTGGTGAACGATGCCTTATTACACTAAAGGATCTCCATGTTGTATATTTTTGAGACATTTCAGGTGAAAGTAATTCAGTCGACTGCACACTAGAGGGAGTTATGAAGCATCACTTTAACATTGTAGGACAGTTGTTTTATGTGTGAGCCAGATCTGTGAAGTAGGCATGCTATGTGGTATATAACAACATAGACTACATTAACAGTGTCAAAAATGGCTACAATGCACAGCTAAAACAAATGACCCTAAAAAAAAGCCAAGTTGTCTAAGTTTAAAATAAAATTCCTGAAAGGAACACGTCAACTTTTTGGAAAATTAGCTTATTTGCCATCTACCCCAGAATTAGATAAGAGGATGCATATCCTTCTGTACTCTGTGCATGCAATAGTCCAGTCTGACACACCGTTAGCTTAGCATAATTCACTGGAAGTGGGTTAGACCAGTTAGCCTACAGCTAACCTATAGCTAAAAGGGAGAGACGACCAGGTGGGCGTACCTGTTGTTTCTTGAGCAGGATGTTAACGCTGGTCAGGTCCTTGCCGTAGTCGTCGGACTGGATCTGTCCCTCCAGGCCTACCAGCCACTTGTCCAGATCAGCGCAGCTCTGCGTGAACAGCTCGGCCTTGTTGGCGTCGAACAGGCACTGGGCCTTGGTCTGCGTGGTGGACTCCAGATCGTTCCACTGCCGCTTCAGCGTGCCCAGCTTCTCCTTGACCACCGGCTCTGTCTCCGGCTTCTCTGCCACCAGGGCCATGCCATCCTGCACCGCAACAACACACACGGACAGACAAGGTCAATACATACTACTAGTGAAGAAAGAGGACAGTGACCGAAGCTATTAGTTTGTTTCTCAGTATGCACTCCTGAGGGAGGATCACTACAGAAAAACATCTACACGAAGCTGGACCAAGCAAGGCTAGGATTAGGATTAGGCAACGGGTTCCAGGACCTAGGGTTATGAATTCTGTAACGACACACAGTGAGACAAGGTCAATACACTCTTCTGTAGGGAAAGGAGGGTGATCGAAGTGTTTACTTTGTTTCTAAGTACATAGTGTGGAAAGAGGAGCCTGATAAACATCTAGATGAGGAGCTGGATCAAGGGGATCCCTGGACCTACGGGTTCTAGGATCAGTCCATGAAATCTACCAGTATTACGTTTTCAATGGTATTTGTGAACTAAACACACGCGGAGATACATAAAACAAGTAGACAATACTATAAACAGGAAGACGGCAAACATTTCTCACTGTTTTTAAATAGTCTAATTTTCATTTTATTCTATTTCCATTTTCTATTGGAATGGCTTTGGAATGTCTGCCAAACACCTTTAACACAAACTCAAATCAATGCGTTTTTGACTGTGCTGGAGCACTGACCTTCTCGATCTTGTCCAGCCACTCCTTGTTGGACTGCAGCTCAGCCATGAAGGCCTGGTGCTTGAGCCACTTGCTGTGCAGGTTGCGTGCCTCGTCGTATGACATGTCCTGTGCCGTGAGCATCTTCTCACTGATCCACAGAGACAGCTGAACACACAGACACACAGAGTGGCAATTAGTGCCACACACACATATTATTCATATACTGTGATCTCACTATAATTGCTGGTACACTGTCCACCGGGGTTGGATTGTGTGTGTGTGTGTGTGTGTGTGTGTGTGTGTGTGTGTGTGTGTGTGTGTGTGTGCCTGTAGACTGAAAAGCCCTCAGAGACATCCTGAGTGTTGCTGTAGGCAGCCACTAGCAGCATTAATCTTTCAACCGATCTGTGCTCTCTCCAGAAACAACCAAGTGATGAAAATGATGTATAAATGCAGCAATCGCTCCATCGACACGCTATTTAATTACAGCGCTGCAGCACTAAATCAACAGTGTTATTAAAAACTCTGAGATCTGGCGCGTTCCCTCCAGACGTTGGGCTACAGAATGCATGGCGTGTTTCTCTTCATCCTCCATTACCTTGACATATTAAGTCATTCACCCAAAAATGTGTTCACTGAGAGAACAAAAACTGAAAATATATAAGGAGAGAGGAGAGGACGAGAGTGAGGAGAAGAAGGAAGGAGGGAAGAAGGAGATAAAGAGAGTGAAGAGAAGGAGGGAGGGGAGTGCGTGGGAAGGAGACAGCAGAGGAGGAGAGGAGGTGATAGATAGATAGATAGATAGATAGATAGATACTTTATTGATCCCCAGGGGAAATTCAAGATGAGGAGAGAAGGAGGGAGGAGAGGAGGTGAGGAGGAAGGAGGAGAGGAAGGAGGAGAGGAGGGAGGAGAGGAGGGAGGAGGAGAGGAGGTAGGGAGGGAGGAGAGGAGGTGAGGAGGGAGGAGAGGAGGGAGGAGAGGAGGTGAGGAGGGAGGAGAGGAGGGAGGAGAGGAAGGAGGAGAGGAGGGAGGAGGAGAGGAAGGAGGAGAGGAAGGAGGAGAGGAGGGAGGAGGAGAGGAAGGAGGAGAGGAGGTAGGGAGGGAGGAGAGGAGGTGAGGAGGGAGGAGAGGAGGGAGGAGAGGTGGTGAGGAAGGAGGAGAGGAGAGAGGATGTTTACCTCCTGGCAGTCCTGCAGGAACCTCTGGAGGTCTGTGTTGTCCTTCAGTTTGGCCAGGAGCCCACTGGCTGCCTCACGGTTCTTCTTGTGCCTACAAACACACACAGAAAGAGCTTTATACCAAGACACACATTCAGTCAGTAAGAATGACCCATAACATGTCTTTTGGATACAGCATATGACAAAAATGATATCAGATAAACATATGAAAGGTCCATAAACTTATGAATGAATAAAACTTATAAAATATATTTTGGATTTCATAAAGCATTTAATAAGTATGAAAGATGGGAAATATTAAATATCTAAAAGGATAAGAAGGAGGGTAAGTCACCACTGCTGAGCACAGATGCTCAAACAAAACACATCAACCAGCTAACAGAAGCACTACTAGGTTGAATATGGTAGCCACGCGTCTATCATGGTCATCCAGTTCTGAGGCAGGGGTGCCGGAGCGTACCTCTGGTCGATGGAGTCCACCTTCTCTTGGATACGGTCAGCGCTGGTGTTGCCATCGCTCACCAGACGCCGTCCCGTCTCCACCACGGCGTTGATCTTCTCCTCGTTGGCGTCCATGGTGGTCATGAAGTCCTCCTGCTTCTTGATGGCTCCCTCAGCCGCCTCCAATATGGTGGGCATCTCCGTATGGGCCAACACATACTCCTGAACATGAGATGAGATGAGATGAGATGAGATGAGATGAGAGAGGGAGAGAGAGAGAGAGAGAGAGAGAGAGAGAGAGAAAGAAAGAAAGAAAGAAAGAAAGAAAGAAAAAAGAGAGAGAGAGGAGAAGGAGAGAGGGAGATGAGGTAGGAGAGAGAGAGTAGGTAGAAAGGGAGAAGGATAAAGCAATAGATGGGAGAAAGAGACGGGAGGAGAGTCTGTCAAGAGAGCACTGGACCATAAAGTCACACCAACATCCACAGCTGTCAGACTCTGTACCCTGGTCTGCTGTGGGATAAAAGAGTGAGGATGTGTTCCCTTTGCTAAAATAACACTCATCTCTTCCTCATATCACCGTGGCCACGGGCTGTCACCAATTCTGTGGCTTTCAATGAGATTTAGAAGTGGACCTGGAAAAGCAGCATCGTCCGGCTCCTCTCACCACACAGCGATCTGTAAAGACTTGTCTGCTTTTGTTAGCATCAGACTGCTAATTTGACCTCAGGGTCATGAAATCTGAAATGAGAGGATACATCCTCTCTCCTGGCAGACACGTGTGATGCATTTGAATAGAGTTTTGGTTTGGTTTGGTTTGGTTTTGCTGGAAATGTTAACAATGCTCACAGTTGCATTAAATACATTTTTAAGATGCAAATTTCAATCTGCTGCAAGGTGCTCCCGTAAGAGATATTAGTTGATTGTTTGCAGAAACTGCTTTAAAAAGCTTTTAAGTACATTATGCAACATTGTTTTCACTTTTTGAGGTGTTCTTGGAGCTACCAGGCAGCCAATTACATAATTCTACATAAAAAAACACTGCCATCCATTAAGTGGCGACAAGCTTCAAATACACACGCTTACACATACTATGCTCCAGAGGGCCAGAAGACTAGATGTTGATTGGTGAATTGAGAAGTTGATAGGTAAGATTGAGAAATATAATGTATTTGTTTTGATCAAAAAGGACATTTGGCTGGGTTCCTCCTGCTCCGTCTCAGCCTCACCTGGTTGTTGAGGAAGGCCTCGGCCTGCTTGGTGTCCCTGAGGAAGAGCTGGTAGGCGTGCGACTGGGACAGCAGCTTCTGACGGTTCTCCCACATCTTGTGCAGCTCGTTCCAGCCGGTGTCCAGTGCCTGCAGCCGCTGCCGCAGGAACATGTACTGGGCGTCCGTCTGGCCCTGCGTGACCATCTCGCCCATGTCGCGCATCTTCTGGTAGTCCTCCTCGTAGTTGCGGATCTCGTTCTTGATGCCCTCGTGCTGCGTCAGGAGCTTCTCGGCCTCGGCAAGGGTGTTGGGCATGTCCTCGGACGCGATGGCCGTCTGCGTGCGCGACAGCCACGCCTGGAAGTCGTCCAGGTCGCGTAGGAAGCCCTGCAGCTTGGACGCCTCGCCGAGCGACTCCTCGCGGGCGCGCAGCGTGCCCTTCATCTCGTCCCACACCTCGTTGATCTCGCCCAGGCGCCCCTTGATGCCCGGCGCCTGGTCGGGGTGCTCGGCCGATAGCCGCTCGGCCTCCTTGCCCAGGTCGCCCAGCTTGTCCTCGATGGCGGCCAGGTCGCGCTCCATGCCCGTCAGCTTGCGCTGCAGCGCCATCACGCCCGCCAGGTCGTTGCCCAGGTCCTGCGTCGACTCGATGACCTTGGTCTTCTCGCGGATCCACGACTTGGTCTCGTTGCACTCCAGGTGGTAGTTCTGCACGCCCAGCGCTGAGTTGAGCGAGTCCTTCTTCTGGTCCACCAGGTCTCGGAACTGGCTCCACCTTATAGAGACGACCGAGACACTCATTGGTACTGTCACCTAGCTAGACAGTGGCACTATTAGGCATATCACTTCTACCAAGCTTCTACTGTTGCTCAACCATTGATCAGAGAGAGGGGACTGTGAAAACCACTGCACTCTCAAGTGTATATTCTTTGTAATATATTGGCAGCAGGTTAGTAGATGGACGTGTTTCAGCCATCTTCAGTGTGTTGAGTGAAGGGATTGTACCTGGTGTTGAGTTTGTCCTGCTGGGCCTTGATCTCCTTCTCACTCGGGTGACCACTGTGGATGAGCTGTCTGGCGATCTGGTTAACCACCGCCACACGAGAGGCCTGGTTGTTCATCTCTGGTTCCAGGCTCTCGAACCTGCCACACACACACACACACACACACACACACACACATACACACACACACATACACACACAAAATACAAGGGTTAAACAGCAGAATGGAGTCACCCAGTACCATACAGTAGTAGGAGGTCAATTCAGACATGCAATGCTTGGGTTTTCACTGAGCAGCGCTGGGAAAACTAAATTTAACAAGTGCAGATGGAGAGGCTGGGACGTAGTCCATGAGCTGCACCGCGTCTAACCACTGTGGGAATGAGCAATCCCCTGAGAGCACAACTCCACGGCAACAGTAAACAGGCTACCGCACCGCGCTGCTGACCAAAGCAGTTTCGCTGTTGCAGAACAGATACTTTACATTTATTGGCTGTAAAAATTTATAATGGGCTCTGTTCCTGCCTTGTGCGCAAAAGTAAATTAGAGGACAAAAAATTCCCACAAATGATATTACCTCACCCATCACCCATTGTTCCTGACAAACTTACTAGCCTTTTATGTTCCACATTTACCTTTCAAGCCTGCAGAGTTTTTCATAAATTACAGGCAGGGAATTATGCAGAAAAAGCCTCAGGCTCAGTGATTTAATAAAACTGCCTTTGCTACACCAGTGCAACAAATTATACTCCGTACATTGATCTTTATTGACCTTGACCTTTATTGACATTGACCTGGTAACAAGCTGCAATGCTAAATGGATGATATAACATTGTTACAAAATGAAGGAATCAATTTAGATGATGGTGATACTGCCTACTGCACTGCAGATAAATAAATAAAGCTTGAACGAGTTCATGCTGAGATGCTACGTTTCTTCTCCATATTACAGAGGGCTCTTGGGAAACCGGAGAGATATTGGTTTCCACTTCACTGTTTCGTAATCTGAGCAGCAGGTGAGGGGTGATCACTTGCTCTGCTCACCTGTGCTAGAGCACCTGCTCTGCTCACCTGTGCTAGAGCACCTGCTCTGCTCACCTGTGCTAGAGCACCTGCTCTGCTCACCTGTGTTGGATCACCTCCAGGTCCTCCAGCCTCTCGGGGATCTCCATGCTGTTGAGCCACAGCTCCTTGTCGTCGATCCACACCTCGCACGCGTCCACCTCGCTAAACATCTTGTAAAGGGCAAGCGCATCCTGCAGGGCCTGCTTGCGCAAGCGCGTCAGCTCGGCCACCTCGCCGTAGCGTTCCTCGATGCCCGCCAGACGACCCTTGACCTCGTCTGAGTCGGCATGCGACGGCGGCAGCGCCTTGGCCTGCTCGTGTAGGGCTTCCAGCACGGGCCGGTAGCTGGCGATCTCCTCGGCCACGTCCTTGTGCTTCTTGACGAGCGCCTGCGTGGAGAACTCGTCGTGGCCCACGTCGGCGCTGGACACGATGCGCAGCACGTCCAGCATCCACGCGTCCATGTCGTCGGCGTCCGCCTGGAACTGGTGCATGCCGTAGGCCTCCTGCAGGCGGTTCTTGCGGGCGGCAGCCAGGCGCTCCAGCGCGGCCCACTGCTCCTGGACGTCGTTGATGCGCTCGCTGATCTTGTCTGAGCCGAAATGCCCGGCGGCGACCAGCTCCTGGCCCTGCTTGACCGTCTGTTGCAAGTGCCCGGCACGGCCACTCATCTCATCTTCCAGGGCCTTGTGCTTGCTCAGCAGGCGCACCACAGCGGTCAGGTCCTTGCCGCAGTCGTCCGACGACAGGATCTGCTCCTTCTCCCGGACCCAGCCCTCCTCCTCGGCCATCTCCCAGAAGAACTTCCACAGGCGCCTCGACTCCTCCAGACGGGCCCGCCGCTCGGCCGCCAGCTGGTTCAGCTCCTGGTAGCAGAACTCCATGTGGGCCACGCGGTCCCGGATCACCTGCGGGTCGCACGGCTTGTAGCCTGCAGCGGAGAGCAGATCTTAGGGATCAATATCATCACACTTATACCCACAACATGATTTCTTGTGTACTCTGCATATACTGAATGAATATACATGTATATACTTATACATGTTCAATTAACATTCAAATCATAAAACATAGACTTTAACAAGATATTACATTTACACATATAAACAAGTATTCCCTGAACTTATATATCCTATATAAAAATTAACATTGACATAGATTTGTATATCTGTCTAACCACATGACTCAGGCTTGAGTGGGTTGAAGACTGCTGCCTCACCCTCCATGTCGGTGATGAATTTCTGTGCGGTGGCGTTGACAGCCTTGACTCGGTCGGCCTGGATGCTAATATCAGCCTCCACCAGCGCATGCTTCTGCAGCAGATCCTCCACGCCCAGCAGGTGCTTCCCATAGTCCTGAGACAGCAGCAGCATCTGCAGGGGTCAGCACAGTAAAGCAGGTCAGGTCAGCCTTCCCTTCCCCACACACTGTCTAAGACTGACTGATGACATAAGTGATCATGTCAGTGAAAATGCATTTAATTATGTTCATTCACTTTCCCCATCATCTCATCTCATCTCACTGAATTACATGCATCTAATGTCCTAATCTCATGTCATCTCCTGGACAATCCTGAAGGCCGAGGCTGCCCAATCTTGCACTCAGCCCTTTGATTTCTCGTTCTCTGTCTCTCTTTAAGTCTTCAGCCATTTCCTTCAGCCTGCTCTCATCTCATCTCATACATCCAGTCCATAGTGTCTCTCTTCTTGTCTCTCTCTAGCTCGGCTGTCACGTGTAGCGTGTCTCATTGCCTCTGTTTCTTTTCTATGTCCCTCCATCCAGTCCATGATGTGGAGCAGCTCCTGGAAGCCCCTCTGCAGTCCATGATGTGGAGCAGCTCCTGGAAGACCCTCTGCAGTCCATGATGTGGAGCAGCTCCTGGAAGACCCTCTGCAGACACGAGTTCAGCTCCAGCACCCCTATGTCTGTCTGTCTGTCTGTCTATGCCCCTCTACCTCTTTTTCTATCTTTCTATCTATCTATCTATCTATCTATCTATCTATCTATCTATCTCTATCCATCTCTCTCTCTCTCTATCTATCCATCTCTATCTATCCATCTCTTTCCATCTCTCCATCTCTAATTCAACCTCTATCCATCTATATCAACATCTACATGTATCTACAGTATCTATCCATCCATCCATCCATCCATCCATCCATCTATCCATCCATCACTGCTTCTCTCTCGCTCATCTCACCTTCATCTCGTCCATCCAGTCCATGATGTGGAGCATCTCCTGGAAGACCCTCTGCAGGCCCAGGTTCTGCTCCAGGCGGAGGCGGCGTGAGCGGAGCAGCTCCAGCAGGTACTCCCACAGGCGCAGCACGTTGTCCTTGCGCGCCGTCACGCGCTTGATGTCGTGGTAGCTCTCCTTCTCCAGCTCCGAGGCCACCGACAGCACTGCCTGCACGCGCTCCTCGTACGCCCCGATGTCCGTCTCGATGGCCTCGTGCTTTTTCGTGGCCGCCTCCACCGCCTGCAGGTCAAAGCCAAAGTTGTCCTGGACAGGAGAAACACAAGGAGCGTGTTAGTGCATTATCAGACAAGTGAACAGAGATGCACTCATGTGAATAAGAATATCAATCATAGAAGAAACAGACTGACTATTGTAGATCACAGAAACTCTTAATTTGAATAGCATATGGACAAAGAAGTGTCTTTAATTAGAATAAGAGTTTGTGATTGCACACATGCAATGAATATGACCTGTGTCTGTATGTGAAGGTTGAAATCAACATAAAATGTCTATTTTCACATCATATACATTTGGTATAGCCCAAGCATTTACTGTAGATTAGTACTCTATGGACAGCCTGGCCCCGTCCACCTAGATCTTCTTTCAGGGAGATCTAGTCTGGAACACCATAGTTCATAACCATTTCCCTCAGACAGGAAAAATGTCAGGCCAATCAGCGACGAGAGGGGAAGACGAAACCGAAACTTATTGTGATAAACAGACGCAGCAACACCTGCAAACGTCAAAAAATGCAGATATTTATTTACAGCAAAGGTAGACCCACATATATTGTTTTGTGACTGTTGCTGCTGTTTATTGTCAGTTTGTAAAGTTTAGGCGAAGTAGGAAGTAACGTTAGGAATCTCTGATCAATGTGATTACTAATGTGAAGTTAGTGCCCGTCGGGATGTTGCACTTCATCACTGGGGCGTCCTCTGTGCTTAAAGTTATCTTTGGGTGACTTCCACTACCAGTAACTCCTAATGATGAGGTCTACATGCCTCTAGTTTTGGAATAATCTTGGGTTGATTTGTATGTCTTGGCCAAGACCAGTTGGTGCAGACATTCGCTAATGGTATTATGTGACCTCAGGTTATTTCTAGAGTCTTAAAATAAAGCATTCCTGGAAAAGGAGAATATTTGAGTTCTATTTTCAATTTCCACGGGAAGTCATAAAAAAAAACAGCTCAGGGTAATTGAAGGGCTTCATTCCTCTATGCGACCACAAGGGTATGCTAAGAGCTAATGAAGCAAATTGGCACTAGAAAAATGGAAGGCTTCATAAAGCTTTTGATGTGCATTTTTGTGAAATTGAGAGTGTGTATGTGTGTGTATGTGACAGTGAATGTACTGTATGTACCCAACAAAATGAATGAAGGAGTGTTTGCATGAATACATCAGTATGCTAGACTTGTCTTTGTGTAGGTAATGTAAATTCACTTCATGTGTGTGTATGTACGTGCATGTGCGTGTGCGTGTATGTGTCAGTGTGTGTGTATGTGCGTGTATGTGTGCGTGTGTGTGTGTGTGTGTGTGTGTGATACCTGTGAGACTAGGCGCTGGTTCTCGCTCAGCCAGGTCTCCCTCATGGCGGCCTTTCGGTCGAAGCGGCGGGCGAGCTGCTCCAGCTTCTCCTGGCGAATCAGCTCTGTCCTCAGCGCCAGCTCACGCTCATGCTCCGCCTTCTCCAGACGCTCCCAGGCCTGAGGACAAACCACACACCTGTCACTCAAACACAATCCCACTCCCTGAAATACAACCCCGTTCCCACTTTCTCCATCAGTTCAATCTGGGGCTGTGTTCAGATTTTCTGTCCTTTTGCTTTTTTCTATCCTTTTTGCCTTAACCGCAATAAAAAACATCAAGGAAAGATACGAAGATGAATTCATAAGGACAAAAGACAACCGTAGCATTAAGAAAATCTTACTCTGCTTACACTAGGCTACATAATTATGCGAAGTCGGGTGTTATTGCATTTTTTCACCTTGGCGTTGACACCTTTTGTTGTATAAGTATAAGTATAAGTATATATACTCTTTTGATCCCGTGAGGGAAATTTGGTCTCTGCATTTATCCCAATCCGTGAATTAGTGAAACACACACAGCACACAGTGAACACAGTGAGGTGAAGCACACACTAATCCCGGCGCAGTGAGCTGCCTGCTTCAACAGCGGCGCTCGGGGAGCAGTGAGTGGTTAGGTGCCTTGCTCAAGGGCACTTCAGCTGTTCTTACTGATTGGGGTTCGAACCGGCAACCTTCCGGTTACAAGTCCGAAGCGCTAACCAGTAGGCCAGCTCTTTTCACTAAATATGTCTGGATCAGCTCATTCTGATATGAACCTTCTTAAGCAAAAATGCAGCCTGATACCTCTAAAGTATGGCCCTGCCCACTAAACGACTAGCCTAGACCTCTCTGTGTACAACTGAAATCCACAGTCTACCGAGTGCTTATAAACAGAATAAAAAGATCACAGAGTGCAGTTTACTTTTTCAATCTCTTCGAAACATTGCTGAGCGTGTTTTGCTGCCCGCTTACCTTGTTGATGTCTGATATGAGCTTGCCCTCTCGCGGCATGTAGACTTTCTGATTGTTGGCTCGCATCTTGCTTTGAATAGTGAAGAGAAGCACTTCCAGGTTGCCTTTCTCTGTAAACCTAAACAAAGGATGAGATACAGTACATGATACAAGAACAAACTTACTCAAACTCTATGTGAAAGGAATCTCTTAACTAACCTATGGTTGTGAAATGCATTGTTAGTTTCTGAGAGTATTTGTGTGAACCTTGTGTATCCGACACCGTACACCTGTACTGTATATTCCATTACATATATCTGTATGTACAGTATATCTGTATGTATAAGCACAATTGACCAATTTCTTGTTGGACTGTATTAAAACTGTGCAGAAAGGGCTTAGGCCACAGGCTGTTAGGCCAAAGTTAGGCAAGCTAGGCCAAAATTACAGTAACTGTCCATTTCTAAAACACACTTAAAAAGAACACAAATTTTAGTTGCAATGTCATATTTTTGGATTTTCTATGACATGGATGTGTGTGTATGTGTGTGTGTGTGGGTGGGGGTCATTCTCCTTAGCTGGCTAGAGAGGGGCTAATGCCCTTTATGTTGGGGAGGGGTGGTGCTCACTTGGGAGGCTTCTCTACGGTGCGGTAGGTGTTGAAGGCCTGCAGCTGCTGCTGGACGCCCACCAGTGAGTTGGCAAACTTGCGATTGTTGAGTATAATGATTGTCTGCTCGATCCACTCCAGCAGGTCGGAGGCCAGAGACTCATACTTCTCAATCATCTTCTCCGTCTCGATAGCATTGTCCAGCACCTAGGAAAACAGCAAGAGTGCGCTGGGTTTGGATTGTGGCAATTCATCACTCATGATTATAATCAAATGTGATTCAAATAGCAGGCCTTAAACAGCCTGAATCAGGGATATGGGAGCGGACTTTGGGGTAAGTTTGGGTGAAACTGACTAGGAAAAGTCAGGGGACAATCTCTTTTCCAGACTTATACCTAGAGGAACGCCAAAAACAAACTCACTCACCTTTCCAATACGTTTGCCTTCCACCTTCAGGGCCTTCATCTTGGAGAAGTAGTGGTAGTACGTGACCACGTAAGTGATGATGGACTTCTCATCAGGGTGGTCCACACTGATATCTGCCAAACAGACGTAAACATACACACAGGTGGCGGAGTTAAAAATCTGAGGCCTTTACTTTGAATATCCCCATGGTGCGACCCTCCAGACAGATCCCCCCCGACAAAACAACCGGGGCTTGGTTTCCTTGAAAAATTCCGACACAAAAAAAGGAAAAATGAGGAATATGTGTGGTGTGGTGGGACTTTTGTTTGTGACGACGCCACGTTTTGGGATCGGCCAGCTGTTTTTTTTTTTCTTCGTGCAGAACAATGTTCCGGAGCTTTCTCACGCTCGGCCTCTTTGTTCCTCTCCCGGCAGGCGGCTGAGGAGCCATGCTGGGTTTTCATGGGGATACAGTAGTCTCCATTCAGCTACCGTGTCAGCCAGGAGGACACGGCTCCCTTCTCTCATCTTGGACAGGCCGGCAGAGGCCAAAACCCCAGCCCAGCCCAGCGCAGCCTAGCCCAGCCCAAGCTGTCAGCTGAAAAGTGCCTCTGGGTGTGGAGTGTGTGTGTGTGTGTGTGTGTCTCTGTAAGTGTATATGCGCATGACTCTGTGTGTGTGTGTACAGTATGTGTGTGTGAGAGAGTGTGTGTGCCTCTGTGAGTGTACAGTACAGTGTGTGTGTGCTTGTGTAACACTGTATCACCAGGGTGTTAACTGGTGGCCAGGGCCTGTTCGGCAGACAAGAGGACCCCCTGAGTGGCACTGGGGTGCAAAAGCACTGCGAGACACAAAGATGTGTGCAGAGAGAGACTTGTCACCCTGGTGCAACCGTCCGATTCAGCGCGTCCACCATTAACCGCCTCTCCAGGAGGGCATTGGCAGGCACAGGCTGCCATTTTGTCGGTGGCAGGCAGCAGCCGCGGCACAGCAGAGGAAGACTGGAGAATGTCTCCATTTCCTCATTACAGCTTATCTCTGTGCTTTTGATTAGGGCGAATCTCACAGTGCGCTGTCCTAATTCCGTATGTAGGACACAAAAAGCCCTCAAACTCTGGGCCAGGAGTCACAAAACGAGCTATACAATCTTCCCCCTTGTCCCAGACAGAGGATAACATTGTTAAAGTCAATAATCCCATCCTCTAGCTCTGCTATTTTTGTTGTGTTGTTGTCGTCATGGTGCCCACTGGCTTCATTCCGAGTTGTTAAGATACAGAGGTGTGGGTTATCCCCTTCAGTTAGATAAGTGTGGAGCAGTTCAAATCTAAGGCCCGGTTTCCCATACCTGGATTAAACCCAGACCTCATCTTTTTTTCATGAAATTCTCCTTCGAAGTCCTCTTTTATTTATCCAGGACTATACTTAATCTACTGTATGTACCTGAAACTTGGCCTTTAGTCTACTAGAAAGCCATATTGCAAGGGAACCAAAAAAAACAAAAAAAAAACAGAGTAAACAAATAGTAAACAAAGGATAAACAAGCATCTGGTTCAGGCAGAGGAGTGTAATGGAAGTAACACAGAACGATGAGGGTGGACAGATGGACTCACCCTCTGGGTCCAGCAGTTTGGTCAGACCCAGGTGCTGCTCAGCCAAGTTGAAGGCATTCTGCAGATTGTGATGAGCGTTGGACTTCTTCAGTTTGTCAAAGTCAATCAGGTCGGGCCTAGAGAGAGAGAGAGAGAGAGAGAGAGAGAGAGAGAGAGAGAGAGAGAGAGAGAGAAAGAAAGAAAGAAAGAAAGAAAGAAAGAGAGAGATAAAGAGAGAGAGAAAAGAGCGAGAAAGAGGGAGGGAGGGAGGGAGAGAGACAGAGAGAGAAAGAGAAAGAAAGAGAAAGATAGAGAAGGAGCGAGGTTAATTGGGGTTTGGGAGCCACTGTGTGTATTTGTGAGGTAGAGATAGTTTTGTGGGTGCTAGGGGAATGAATCTCACCTGTGTTTGTGGATGAGGGCATTGAAGGCCATGCCATCTCTCCAGCTGGTGGTGAAATTGTGGATGTTGACATTGGGATATCTGTCAGGTAAAAAGAATAGTTTCAAAAGACATTCAAAGTAACACAAACGTTTTTTTAACTTGAACTGAAATAACAAAACACAGGTGCAAGACTATGGGTACTTTCTTTGGTCTTCATAGACTAACAGACGCAGAAAATGGTCATCAACAGCTGTATGAAGCAGTGTGTAGGTGTGCGTGTGCGTGCGTGGGTGTGCGTGCGTGTGCGTGTCCAATTTCATAATCACTGAACTTTAAAAGAACAGTGTGTCTTTTATAATAATAACCATTGCTATATTTGAAAAAAAGTCATCTCAAGGCGATCAAAAAGCAAGTAGTTGAAAAGCAACTTCAACAAAGTCTCCAGCTGTCCTCCTAAAGCTATGCTAAATATCATAATACAATGTCAGCTTTGCTTAAAGACATGTCATGCCATTAGTTCATGCTCCACTGCCAGGGGGAGTTTAACTGATTGATAACTGAATCATTCTGGTCTCTCTGAAAAGCCCTGATAATTCAAACAGCACATTTTTACTGCCGCGTTTCATTCTGCCAGCTTCTTTTTCACATCCGTCACCAACTCTCCACTCATGTCCACTACAGGTGATGTTTAACTGGCTTAAAAGGGTGTAAATGCGTTTAATGGTTTAGAAGGCTTTAGACGAGTGTCCATTTTTAAGCCTCCCTCTTAGCAGCAATTAACATTTCAGATTGAGCTGTGGTTGCGTTGTGTAGTAAGCTATGCTGGCCTGTGGTGCAGGACTGTGTGTTTTGTGTGAGCATGTGTGTGTGTGTATATATGTGTGTGTGTGTGTGTGTGTGTGTGTGTGTGTGTGTGTGCGTGCGTGTATGAGCATGTGTGTGTGTGTGTGCATATGCGTGTGTGTGTGTGCAGCTGTGGTGATGGAGACGCACCCTGCAGTCTTCATCTGACACCACAGCAGCAGGGCGTCCTTGGCCGACTTCTTCTCTTTATTGTCCTCCGTCTCCACACTGATGTCCTGGATCTGTGGGACACACACATGACACATGCACGTTTAAAAGCTGTGCATCCATACAACTCCCCCATCACACACTCATGCAACATATGCTACCATCAACTATAATGCAGCACCTACAGTACTCTCTCTCTCCCTCACACTCACACAAACACACACACATTCCTCTCTCAATAACAACAAACACACACACACACACACATTCCTTTCTCAATAACAACAAACACACACCTTCCTCCACTTCTCAGCACACTCAGCCAAAACAATCTATTTCAATCAGCTTAGAGCATCACACATCTGTAGCTCTGGGAAAGCTACAAATTCAGGCTTTAATCCACACATTTCCCATAATCCCAACCCTAATAAATGTGACATTAAATCCCATTTCATGGAGCACAGTCCCCCACAAGTTCTTACGGATCTCTTTTTAGCCACTAACGTGGTCAGATGTCATACCACATAGACATGCGATTTTTACATGTGACTAACTCACACTCAGCAATCACAATAGTGTATGAAGTCTTGTGATTATGTAATAAGTCTTAGTCACTTCCTTCACTGCAAAATAGAATGTCATAAGTGTACAATTTTGAAGAGTTTTGTATTCTCTATGGCAACTGTGTGAGCCAATGGGAGGTGGCCATGGTGGGTCACCTGACCTGGAATCGGAGGATGATGGTCCAGATGAGGCCGAGGGTAAGTCTGTGGTTGCCGTCGACGATGTCATGGGAGCCCATGTTCTCCAGGTGAACTTTCTGCTCCTTGAGGAACTGCAGCGCCTTGTCTACGTTCTCCAAGCAGTGGATCCGCATGCGCCCTTTGGTGGGTTTCGGCTAGAGGAAAAAAAACCAAAGCACTTCATATGAGCCACCACAGCAAAGTTTGGTGGGAGGTCACCAATGCTATAATGTTATAACCTCTATGAAAACAATTCTGCAGGTCCATAATCATTAGCATTACTATCAGGTTTGTTTGATGTTAAGTAAGCCAGCACAAGGAAATTAGTGCCATCCAATGGCATCACTATTGCAGGACAGACAATAGACAATAGCTAATTCAATATATTGGCAATGTACACATTATTTACAGACAGGACACATTAAGTAATATATTGACTGTATTATGACAAACTATGTATCTGCTTGTGTGTGCATACCAGATTAATGTTTGGTAGCACGAGCACTTGACCCATTCAGTGACCTGCACTAATGACTTGCATGCCTTCTAGCCCAGCCACTGGCACGCATCGGCCACTGATAACCTCTTAAGCGACCGGCTTTTTATGTGGGGAGCAAGGACACAGTGGGAGGCCTAAGTGGCCTACGCATCAAAAGGCTTAAGGTTTCAAGGCCTGGGATACAACTGTAGCGCATTTGGGTCTTATTCATTCACCAGCCATCTCAATGCAACTCAACTCCCGGAGAGTTTTTTGTCTCTCCTTCCTATTCCCGGAAAAAGGATCTTTGCTGGAGTTTTTTTTTGTTGTTTTTCGTTCATAGCCAGAGAAACTGGAGCCAAACTTTACTGTAGGGCTGTGTTTTAGAAACACACACACCACACACACACACGCACACACGCGCCCACAAACACGCACACACACACCACACACACACACACACACACACACACACACACACACACACACACTAACACGCGCCCACAAACACGCACACACTGCGGTCACATTCACATGGTTACAGTTGAAGCTGTGGCCAGGGCTTTCTCACAGTGACGCCTGGAGAGGGCCCGTCAAAAAGGGGGTTGGACGTTTGGCATGTTCCACGGGAAGTCACAAGATGGGGGTATGGAGGAAGGGGGGGGATCGGAAGGTCGCACAGGGGAGGGGGAGAGAGGAGCGGGGGATTGGATGAAAGTGGCACAGACAGTAATCGGTCTTAATTGCATTTTGATTCCAGGGCTGTCTGCCCGAGTCAGTCAAAGAGCTGAGGTTCAAAAAGAGCCAATTCATTGCGGAGAGGAGAAGTGTTGGGAGGGGAGGGGGGGTTGTTTATTAAACTATGGATTCCTTATTTCAACCAGCCACTGTACACTACATACAGAACAATGAAAAGTGATTAGTGAATAATAATGAATAGTGGTGTCTTGGTGATTTTTTGCTTGTGACTGCTGTCCCAAAAGGAGGCTGGAAGTTTTTCAGCTTTTCTCAGTCTACAGTGAACCAGTGGAAAGTCGCCAGAGAGCGGATCAAAAACAAACAGCTATTTGTGACATTTTGCCTTCTGTGTGTGTGTGTGTGTGTGTGTGTGTGTGTGTGTGTGTGTGTGTGTGTGTGTGTGTGTGTGTGCCAGTATAAGCTGCCACTCAGCTCAGGCTGCCAAGCTGTGTGGTCACATTTCCTCTTCATCCAATCAGAAGCCTGTGCTTGTAAGGGGATCTCACTAGTGCCCTTGCGGAGGGTGTAGCTGGTATGCTGTAACCCAACCAGAGCTCACAGTATCTATAGTACCTGCCCAGGGCTCAAGGTATCTACCTGTCCAGAACAGCCCAGGGCTCAGGGTATCTACCCGCCCAGGGCTCAAGGTATTTGCCTGTCCAGAACAGCCTAGGGCTCAGGGTAAGTACCTGGCCGGAGGGTCTCTACCTGGCCGAAGCAGCCTACAGCTGTCCACCTCCTCCATGGCTATGCAGCTGTCCACCTCCTCCTTGGCTATGCAGCTGAGATTAGAGGCTTTAGTGAATATTAAGTGGCTATAAAATGAGTTTAGTGTGTGAGTGTTGCTGAGCTGGGAACCTCTACCTACTGTACTTCCAGCAGCTTGATGAATTTCTCTCTCTCTCTCTCACACACACACACACAAACACACACACAGTTTCACCCACCAGTCTCTCTCCGGAGAGCACCTCCAGCAGCTTGATGAGCATGCGTCCATCCCTCAGGTCCATGTAGAGGTCGGTGATGCGGCAGGACATGCGCGACAGGTGGGAGTTGACCCATTTGGTGAAGGTCTTCTTCTGCACCGCCTCACGCTCATCTGCACAGAGAGACAGAAGGAAGACAAACACGAGGAGCGTTAGAGGAGGTAGAGGAGGAGGGTTTCACTTCTGCTGTGGGGGGTTTTAGTGATCGCTCGGGCGAAACATAAGGCCCAACACACACAGACACACCCTCATTGAGATAACGTTCATGCAAACTAGGAGCAAGGAAGGGGCGCGGAGGTCAGAACGACATGTCCTTGAATGCACACACACACACACACACACACACACACACACACACACACACACACACACACACACACTGTGTTCTACTAGAGAGCAGGCATCCATCCTGTTTATGTCGTGCATCCCCTTGGCCCATCGAGCCTCTTTCTGTGTTTATGATCGTCTGAATGACGGAGGCTTATTGTTTTCATGGTCGCTGCAACTCTTCCGCTCCTCCAGCTTTCTAGGATCAAGCTAAAAACCTGGATAAAACATAACAAGGAACTCGAAACACGCACGATGGTAAAAACTGCTCCATTGTTCGGGACTGTTGATTTTTTTCCCTTCCAATTTGTTTCCAGCAATTGTTCGGCAGGGGGATGGCGTTGGGAGGTGTGTGTGTGTGTGTGTGTGGAGGGGGTAATGTTGAATCAAATTATGGCACAATACGCAGGGAGAGGCTCATCTTTCAGTCGGAGCTAACTGAAATTAGCAGCGCTGGGTGAACTCACGTCGGCTCTCGCCAAACTCTTTCTGGGCTCCTGCTGACGCCAGGACGGGTGGTCTGGAGCGGTCCTCACACTCCACTCTGCCAAGCCCATAAATATCGCTCTGAGAACCCGAATCGCCTCACACACACACACAGTGAACCCGGAACAGGCACAGAACTGCACCCCCCCCCCCCATTTCTACCTGAGACTCACACACACACACACAAAACCCAGACCAGCCCAAGAAC
The DNA here is from genome assembly GCF_018492685.1 of Alosa sapidissima. Lineage (NCBI taxonomy): Eukaryota > Metazoa > Chordata > Actinopteri > Clupeiformes > Clupeidae > Alosa > Alosa sapidissima. The sequence goes on along the minus strand of NC_055972.1, from coordinate 27,567,549 downwards.
CAGCACCACCATCTCTACCTGAGACACACACACACAATGCTACAGAACCCGGACCAGCCCAAGAACTGCAACACCACCAACTCTACCATAAAGCTAAGGGGGATTCATCATGTGTGCATGCAGGATGTACCTTCCCATGGACATACACATGCTTAATCTGACACAAACACACATCCAGACACTCACACATACACACACAAATGTGGGCATATCTGTAGAATTATACACAGAAGCAAATCTGAGTATGTGTGCAAACTCCATGCCTCCCTCTACTTATGTTCTGGGAGCATTGCAATACACAAAAAATGTGTATGGGCATGTGCACACACACACACACACACTTAATGGCATGTGCCAATGCCAAGCTCTCTGCTCCATGAGGTATTTTTCTTGCACACTCCAAGCTGGTTGCCATGGGAATCTGGCAGGAAGTTTCACAACCGAACACAGTGCGGTGGGCCAGAGACTGATCTTGACAGATTACAGGTCACACACACACACACACACACACACACACACACACACACACACACACACACAAGGGAGGTGGTTGTGAAATTATAAAAGTCACTCAAAACCCAGTTCACCACAGCAGGCTACTCTGCAACACGGTCCATCATGGAGGTCCAGTGATGGTGCCATCTAAGCTGAAAAAGATCTAAAAAAAAGTCATGTTTTCCCTCCATTGGAGCCCAGCACTGCAGCAGCTCACATACTGTAGTTCTCATACGGCAAAGCCCAGCGTTCAGCAACGCAGAGTCCACACTCGCGCACCTCCAGGTCACATGAGCGGGCGGCCATGTGGTGATCATATAGAGGGACCCTCTGTGGCTGGACGAGGGGGGCCAGGCAGCCCTCGGACAATAGAGGCACTGTTCTCTGCCTCCGTGTGTGTGCAGTTCAAAACTCACTAAAGATCAGCAACGTCTGAATGTCTGCTGGGCTTATGGAATCCTCTCTTCCATAACGTTAACGTCATGCTCTCTCCTAATGCAAACATACAGTAAGTCGTGGGGCGTGGGTGAGTGTGGGTGTGTGTCGGTGGGTGTGTATTGTTTGTGTGTGTGTGTGTGGGGGGGGGGGGGGGGGGGGGTGGAGGTTGGGGGTAATAAGCTCAACAAACAAAATGATACATCAGTTCCTTCCATCCCAGATGCAGAATGAGACACACCATAAATACAGAAAGCTAGATACCACATTGTCCATTAAGTTGTATTAGGTTTCTATATCAATGAGGGGGACACACATCTGTCACACCAGGGTGCAATCTGCCACTGTGATCGGACAGAGACAAAAATAATCCAGAATATCTCTGTCAATTATAAAGGGTTCAAAAGGTCACACATTAAGTGATGTCTTTCCCAAAAGGATATGGGTGGGGAGAGAGGAATCTTCGTGTTTGCTAAACACGGCTTCCTGCAGAGCTGAGAGCATCTGGTCCCCACAGCTGAGCTACAGCCACAGGGCCAGAGAGAGAGGGAGAGAAAGAAGGAGAGCAATAAAAAGGGGGGAGAGAAGAGAGAAGGAGAGATACGAAATAGAAGATAGAAAGAGAGAGGGAGAAAAGGGGAGAGGGAGAGAGAGAGAGGGGGGAGGGTGTATTGAGGGAGACAGAAAGAAGAGGCAGGTGGAGGCCTTGGTCACATGCAACACTCCACCCCATGTTGGCCTGAGCACATGCCTGGTCCTTAAGCCACAGTGGCATGACTGTCACTCAAGCTCCAGTCTGCTTCATAGCCGCGTGTGAACTTGTGAACTGGATCTTTTTAATGGCCTACAAGGAAAATGGGGGCTGGAAGACTGACAAAATGACCACCACACAAACATGTGAAAGAAAAAGAGTGAGAAAAAAGAGAGAGAGAGAGAGAGAGAGAGAGAGAGAGAGAGAGAGAGAGAGAGAGAGAGAGAGAGAGAGAGAGAGTGTAAGTGTGTGTGTGTGTCAGAGAAAGATGCAACTCTGTCTTTGATGGTAAATTACTAGAGTGTATTAGATGGCGGTCAGTCCAGTCACACGGCCACAAAATGTAGGGGGCAGGCGAGAGTTTTCACGGCCTGCTGCTCCTCAGGTGAGTAATGGCCGTTCCCGTGGTGCTGACCTGGACTTCCAGTAATTAAGGTGGCATGAGAACGAAAACAACATACACAAAAACACAAAAAAGACCTGCTGACGGGGGTCACCCTCCTGATGACCACCCCACCCCCCCACCCCCTCGACCTGTCATGTTGGGTGCATTTCCATGGAAACAGAGCCTTGCGGAGATGACCAGAGCTGATGAAAGTGACGGCATCACATGGCGAGATCCTGCAGGTCAGCCCAGGACAGCCGCAGCAGACGAGCCTGCCAGTTTAACGTGCGTCAACATGAGGGGAGCACACTCAAGCGAGCAGGGATGGATAGAAGCCCACTTTCGGTGGTTTCAGAAATGTGAGCTGCGCGATGAAAGTGGGAACTTTCGACAGCCGCATAGGTGTGCCATAAATCTGAATTACTAGTCAGTGGACAGCAGTGTTCAGTTATTAATAGAAAACAGCAGTCCACCCTTGTAGAAACAAGAGTGTATAATCCCCCTTGAGCTCATGTTGAAGTTGGGTTAAATTAAAATCTGAACTGCACACAATCCCAGCATGCTTCTAGGCAGGTGTTAATGAACTGACGTATCACTATAAACATACAACAAGATCCCTATCTTAAAAGGCAGCAGATGAGGAAATGAAGACATGAATTTGACATGAACTTTGGATTAATCCTTATTGACTTGAATAAGCCCCATGCAACAATTTTAGCAAAAATGACCTTAATTATGCAGGTTGAGAGTCTGATGGTTCTGATGGTTCTACAACACTTTTTGGGTCGTTTGGTGGGTGCTTCATCTCCCCCTAGTGCTTCTCCGTGGAAAAACCGAATATGCAACTTTCTGGTCCCGTCCCGAACAAATCCGGATGTGACTCAGCGGAAGTATCCAATCGCGTCTCAAAAATGTAGTCAGATTGTAGTTTCTCAGAAGACTGCAAAACGGACTCCGACTTGGCTTTGTTGCTGTTGAAATTGTAAGCAGCCTACCCTTGGGTGAATTTCGTTTTTGTAATGTGGTTTGATAGTCTCTTGAACAATGTGTTTGCTCGACCGTTTTATTGTCAGCCCTGTATGTGTTTAGCTTGGTTTCTTAATGGCTAGCTCACTAGCTAGTGGGGGTTTAGCGTAGCAGTCACTTGCTACCGAAGCTGCAGGTGGAGCTATGTCGTGAAAAATGCGAGCCCAAATCAGGCGAAAACCTAGAAACAGTGAAGGAATAACCAGACCTGCATAGGGCTTCTTTAAGGAGCTATATGGGAGTTTGTAGAATCAAGATCAATCAATCAATCAAGTTGTCTTGAACGCAGCCACACGGCACTTTTCCCTTGACTTGCACAACGTTTCATACAGCGGCCACGCATGGCATAAACATGGCGTTACAAGAGAGGCGTCCTGTCCGCTAGCTGCTTTGCTGAAATAATAAAAACTCCACATGGCATCTTTTTTTTTTTTTTAAATACCTGTTGATCCCATAAATTGAGGGAAACTACATTTCTGATGGACTCCTGCTCTTCCTCTATTGATAAACTCTTTAGACTTTAACTCGGGGCCGCGATGGAGTCGACACTAAATCGGCTAAACCGCTTTGCTGACAGCCCTACAAAGGCTCCCATTCTGTCAACCAGTCAAAAATACTGCGGCAGCGCGCGAGCAGGCCCCGGGCCAATCAATAATGCTGAACAAAGAGGCAGCTATTTCTGGAGTTCATGTGAGGCCCATCCTGCGGGCCACGCAACATTTTAAAGAGGCCATGAAACGAGCGTCTTCCTCACATGGTGCTCACGGTGGGTCAATAGCAGACACATTAAAACATGGACACATCATCAAAGTGTGTGTGTGTGTGCCCATCTGATGTCTGCTCAGTGCTCACTATCAAAATGGCTCCCCCTCCCCACACACACACATAAACACACACACTCCCATCCCGCCCTGCACTACTCCAGCCCAGAGACACATACACATGTACACATCTGTCTTTTTCAGACACAGCTAAGGCCAAAACATAATGAGGCATCTGCATGTGGACAGTATTGATCTGGATCCTGGTTGTGTGTGTGTGTGTGTGTGTGTGTGTGAGGGGGCAGTGCTGCTCTCCCAGTGTGCCATGTCTGTGTGGTGGTGGTGACGTGCTTCAGGCAAACCAGAGCTGACAAGCAAACAGGCAGTGGGAGACAGGAAGAACCGCATGCTTTCCCCTCAACCACTACAACTGTTAAATACCACTGCAGATAGGAACATGCAACATGACAAACAAGTTAGAATAGATTACATAGCCAGATAACCTACCAGCTTAGCTATGATTCCATGTCATTTAATAACAATAAAATACTTGACTTGACTATGACTTGACTATGACTTTAAATGTTGTTTTAAAAAAGGAAAGTACTTTTAAAACTGTTTTTTAAAAGCTTATCCATCTGTTTCTGGTCACCTTGTAGTATCAGGGGGACATTGCGTCAAGAGATTAGCCTTTATGTATTTAACATGCTCCAGCTGCACTGCCACACACATGACTCCCACGACTTCCATATGGAGCCCTCCTAAGACAGCCGACAGACCGACAGACCAACAGACCGAGAGACAGACAGACCGACTGAGAGACAGACGAGCCGAGGGCTGGGGAGGGCGCTGAAGGGAGTGTTCCACAGCGGTGCCATATATCAAAGCAGGACGCATAGCCTGCTAAGCAAAGCTGTTTGTGGAGCAGCACCGCCACGCCAAATATCGCGTGTTGTTGTTAGCAAACTGGCCGTTAATTATACCTACATCTGGCCAACCAGCCCAGGCCCAAGCCCTACCTGCGATAAATCAGACCTAAACACTGGGACAGTAAACCAAAATAAACATGGCGATGCCCTGAGATATTTAACTGGGCCTGGCACTGGCCATGCCCTGAGATATTTAACTGGCACTGGCACTGGCACTGGCCATGCCCAAGGCCCTGTGACCCCGCATAGCTGCCAGCCCCCTGTGCCAGTCTCTCCTCTCCTCCACCCCCTCACCTCACCCTGTTGCCCCGGGAGCCAAGCACCGCCGAGTGAGTGACTCCACAGTGGTTGGAGCCTGCCCACAGTGAATAACCTCTCTGCACTAAAGGGTGGAGTTGTCTCTGAAGCCCTGTAACTGAAGGTCTGTAACTGCAATGAGGATTAACTGTATTAAAAAATGACACTTATTGATAATCTTGATACCCGATACTGATATTGCTATTTCCATTGCTTTAGCTACACCATTAATACTCTGATACAGTACTCTATGCTGCAGATTATCTCAGCTGGTAGCTGGTAGAATATGTTTCTGTGTGTATTTCTACACTCTTTTAAAGTAGTGCTCAATGGATGTCAGTGGAGAGCAGGTCCGTGTGCAGGACAGGGGTCCTATGAGGCGGCTCCTAAAATACTGAGGCCCTCTCCACTGTAATGTAGGCCACGCCGGGTCCCCCCAATGAATTATTCAGCTCCTCACTCCCCTACTCTGCTCGGCGCTGTGCTGCCACCGGCACCTCCGAGACGACTGAAGGACAAAAGGAAAATGGCCGCTCCTCTGACTCCGACGGGGTAGGGGACGTCCTGGCCGGGCTTCACGACCAGGCTCCACGGACAGGGACATTCTAACGAGGTGCTGAGAGAGAGCGCGTGATCTGACGTCAACTCAACACAAGGAATGGGGAACAAGGAACTCTCCTGTCGCTGTCCGGGTGTTCCTGTGAGGAACCTGGTGGAATGAGACACTTGCTTGCACAGCAGAGTGCCAATGCAGTTGACAGGACACTCACTCTGATTGATGGGTCACGTACTCTATGAAATGCCAAAGTGTGCTGGAATGCTCTGCCTGTAAGCCGTAGAAGCTCTGTGACGCATCGCCTGAATAACGCATGACCATGTGTGTTTCTGAATGTATGTCACACTCACCGTTCGGTTAATCATAAGCCAGATTAGCAAACAGACTTGGCCACGTTAATGACCACCGCTATCAATCAGCGCGTTAGTTCCCAAGTAGTTACCAATAGAAAAAAGACCAACACTCGAGTGTAGAGATAGGACTGTGCACATACACACACACACACACACACACACACACACACACACACTCTTCTGGGAGGGAGAAACTGAGACGAGAACAACCAACCAACCCTGAGCGCCATAACTTGTCATTCAGGGACTTCACACTGAGTCGTCTTGCGTTGATCATAAAATACAACAATGTCTGAGTAGATCCTCCACTTCAAAAGGACATGGCCACCTATTCCCAGGCCCAAAACGAGAAAAGAAAATATTTTTACAGCAACGGAGTGAGTCAGACTCACAGCGTTTCCCTCATCAAGTCCTCACAGAGGCTCTGAAAGCCAGCAATAGCTCCGAACGAGGGCTTTTACCTTTGTGAGCAAACTATATGGAGGCTATTATTTCCAACAAGACAGCCTTGTTTGAGGGGGAGAGATGCCAGACAGGGGAATGCGATACCGAGGGCAGGAAAAGAGTGGAAGTCGGGCCTCAAAGGCTGCATGTGCTAGCCATTCAGCCCTGTGGTCGTTCAGACGCATTCCAAAGCAAACACCTCGGTCGGACCACAGCACCATCCAAACCACTCAAACGTTGATCGCCATCTACTTATCCATCATAAAACCGCCACTTCCCACTCCAACTCAACCTTCACGCAAATGTCAGGCATTTTGGAAGTACTAATATGAGTAAAATAATATTTAGATTAGATTATGTGAATGAATGTGAACATATTTCAATTGTTATCTGCTATATGGAGAAATAAAACTGAACTAAACTGAAATTGCTGATGTATACAGCTGAATCTGACAAATATGACACATACCCCAGTTAGTGACAGTTGGCAATTATGACTTTATGACTCAAATTATGATATTATTGAATATTTACATTTCAATGTGTTATCTTATCACAATTTAACATTACAACTCTATTCTAGCAAGGGGGCAACCATGATGGATTGAGCTGATAAAAGCACAGCAGGAATACTAGTGCACTGTCAATATTGATTGCCAGGGGGGCTCTGCCATGTTCCCAACCTGACCTCCTTTCATACTGATTACATCTGACAAGAGCAAATATCTCAGCACACTGTGCATGTCTCACCTCATCATCTGCCTCTGTGTGTGTGTGTGTGAGTGTGTTAATGGAGCTGTGGTGACAATTGGGGTATTGGGAGAGATTGGGGTTTGAAGATTAAGAGCTAAGTGGAAGCATTACTGATATGGAATCATATTTTGTTTAGATGCAGTAAAACATTTCTAAAAGTCTCTGGGTCTCTGTCCCTCTGTCCCTCTCTCTCTCTCTAAACCAAGGTGAAGAGTAAGGCATGTGAGCCTTGTTTTTAAATCAGGAGAGGGACAAGGGGGGCATCCCTCGTCCAGTGACACCAGGCTTTGAGGGTAGGTGCTATTTCAGGGGAGCGTAGGCCGGTTAGCCAGCCCACAGATCCAGCAGCTCATTATGCCCCACATCTGTCTTCAATAAGGCCCATGGAGAGGGGAAGGGTGGGGCAAGTTCTAAAACTGGGGGGCTTTTTACCCCCATTTTCCTGCTACTGCTCGGTGTGGATGTACCCATCGCCGTCACAGTTTGTGCGACCGGCTGGTGGGCATTGTACGGTGGCGGAAGTGAGACCTGGAGGCCGTTTTCAGTTTTAGTGTCGTGCCCTCAGTAGCACGTCTCGTGAAGCTAACAAAAACAGCGCCGCGATTCATTTCATCCGGATCCTATAACCAATCCCAAACATGCGGTTAGGGGCGCATCCTGCTAAAACTACCTCAGGTCTCTGCTGTTCCAGCAGGCGGAGGATTCTTTATGGGGCCGACCACTGCTTGACGCTCTGCTGCTCCGCTCCGCTTCACCAATAGTGGCACAGCACACACACATGTGATGCAGCGCCTCAGTCTCAACCACCGTGAACAAAGTTTAGTCTCCAGGCAAAAAGCCTCATGAGGCCTGGCATTCCTCTATGGAAAGAAGAGGAAAGGAGGACGGGGTGGTGGTTGGGGGGGGGGGGGGGTGTCATTGAGTATCAGACGTCTCTGTTGGCTCAGCAATGTCACTGCTATTTCATTAACTTATTGGGGCACCTGCCTGACAGTGCCTGGGTGGTGTTGGCTATTATTCAGTTGCTTTAGCTCAGTGCAGTTTCAACCTTGACTAACCAAGCATTGCGGTTTACCTCCAGGCAATGCCCACAGCTGCACTTTGGCTGATTGGAGTGTGTGTGTGTGTGTGTGTGTGTGTGTGTGTGTGTGTGTGTGTGTGTGTGTGTGTGTATGTGCGCGTGTGTGTGTGTGTGTGTGTGTCCTTTTAAGTCAAGGAGAAATACTTGAATGTGTTTCACAGCACTGTAGTCCCTCTCTGTTCTGTGCTTGGACACCGCCCTACAGTACACAGTGAGCCTTTGATGTTGAGGTGATTTAAATCTTGGCTGGTCAGATAAATAAGTACAATGAAAAAAAATGTCTCTCTGGTTTTGTCTATTCAGGTCCTAGGAACCAATGTGTCAAAAGTGTAAGTGTGTGTGTGTGTGTGTGTGTGTGACATTATTACAACAACCAGCCATTTTACTCACACAAACAAGCCATCCTCCGTCACACATGGCTGAGTGTTCTCAACGGGCCTGAAAATTACAACCCGACCCGACCCGACCCGGCCCGTGGCTTTTAAAGCCCGGACCCGATGTAACCCGACACATCAACATGAATTATCTGCCCGAACCCGGCCCGCGGCCCGACGAAAAACATACGTTTTGACTGTTAAACCCTGACTTTATTTAGGTGAAGATTCAACACATTAGCGTGACAATTTGCTTAAAACGGTGATTTTCTCCTCTTCTGGCGTATCGTGAAGGAAGAACCATGCCAACTTTGGATGCGGTTATCTTAGCGATACTTTTTGCAATAGGCCTATCCTCGATATACATATTGTTGGAAAGCTTAGTTTATGGCCGTTCATGTGAGCACAATAACTTAATTTTGTAAATTTTACCAAAGCGACTGGTTTCGCCTTGCAGGGTCACATATTTCATCAGCACCTTGCATTTTGAGGATTGCACATAACCTGTAGAATTTCCATCAGAATCCAGCACCACTCCAAACACTTTCCAGACCTCTGATTTCCCCAATCCTGTAGTAGCGACGGTGAATTCACCTGCGGCAAGTTTAGTCTACTTTTCACCAACTCCATCTTCTTCTCCAGGCTAAAGGCGTGCACGCAGTGTCTGCCCCTGCCCCTCTCCATGATGCACGTTGCAGCAGGCTTTCTTTACGGTAAACAGCTGCGATGATTAATAAAAAAAATTTTTTCACTGAGCAGAAAAGATTAAGCCCGAGGTCCGACCCGACCCGAGTCATTTGCTTATATTTTCGACCCGAACCCGACCCGAACCTGTGGGTCCTGTCGGGTTTGTCGGGCCGACCTGACCCGTTGAGAACTCTAGCTGAGAGTCCCACAACATGAGACGATCCAGATGAATAACCAGTGAGTATCTCAAAGGAGGGAGTTTGATAAAGTCAATAAGGAAACTGACTGAGGAAAACACCCAACTCTCAGAGAACGCTGTTTTTAATACCACAGCTTAAACCCCGCATTGGAATTCGTGGAAAATTCTTGGAACTCATGCAGCTAAGTATATGCCCCTCTTGTGAGGTGTACTGCTCGGCTTACTGACTGTACTGTATAATCAGGCATGTGGAGAATGGCACCAGAGCCAGCAGAGAGATGTCAACCATCAGCCTTTCCTTTGGCTCTCTAACCATCCACTAAAAAACACTACGCCTCAAAAGCAACGCACCCATAGAACATAGGCCTCTCACCACAAATGGACTCTGACAGGAACTACACAGCATGTTATAGAGCTGTGGTTTCTCTAGTGCGCTGTTCCACGCACGGGCCCATTCTGTTCTCTGGGGCTCTTTCTGAGGTCTCCCCAGAGCTGGGTCTGGTGCTGGCGCTGTCATCCGGGTTCATCATCATCATTCCTAGCGGGCCAAGCTGCCGCACTTCCACGAGCTGATGACCCACAGCTGGTGCTGCCACTGGGGCTTTATGTAGGGATCCGGCGGCCATGCTGGCTCCGGAGGGGCATAATGTGCAGCACCCAACCCCGCCAGTCAATCAGCGTCAGAAAGAACCAGCAGGGCGTCCCCCCCTGCCCACCCCTGCCCCCCTCAGCGTCTGCCTTCACTCGATTGAGACGGCGCCTTTTCCTTTTCCTGTCCAAGCTTGCCCTCTCTTGCTCTCTCGCTCCCTCTTTCAGTCTCTGTCGCTCTCTTTCTTTCTCTCCCTCTTTCTCCTGCTTTCGGTTTCTCTGTTTCACTCTCTCGCTTGACAGGGCATGGGAGCATCAGCCAACAGAGGAACAGAAGGGCATTGAGCCCGGGTGGCAAGAGCCTTGGCACCAGCCCGGCCGCCTGCTCTGGAAGAACAGAATCGCCTCTTTCAATCTGGAACTGGGGGGCCCCCGCGACGGCAGGGTTCTGTCTTTGTGCCGTGCATCCGATTAGGAAGTCCATGGCTGAAGGCCCTCGCCAGCCAGGTCGGGTCGGACCGGGCTTCGCTGGAAGGGAATCGCCGCGGCAACGCGCCACAGGCCACAGACGTGCCACATTGAGTGAGAGTCCCCAGGGCTGGACTTTGCTCCCTGCCTGATGGACTGCTCCAGCCAGGCCTGAGTCCTTATCTCCATTCAGATAAAGCTAAACAAGATCAAACATGGGGTTGCTTTGTTACCCTAACGCTACAGCAAGGGCGAGTCGGTAGGCATCAGTGGAGGTTAAACCAGCGTTCTCATGTTAATGACAAGCTCTGTTTCACATCTTGTAATCATAACTGGCGATAAAAAGGGGGGAGTGGGGGAAACGGCCTCATTTAAATAATTTAAATCTTTAATTTCCCCTGAGCGAACGGGATAAACAGCACTTACAGTATAGTGTAAGTGCTTCAAAGTGTCCACTGTCCAGAGCTTTACAAATTAGGTAAATGATTGGCCTGTTTTCACAAAGAGAGAAGTGAAGACATCACTTGGCACAACTCACTGGGTTTGCTTTCCTGCAGTGTTGACTGACCACAGTGCTGAAGTGAGGGACCCTGTGGGGGGCCACTCTTTTGACAAGGCTTCCATCCTCTCTCCTGATACCCTCACTGGGTTCAAAATCTTTTATATTTCATTACATAATGCAATATACTGTATATAAATATATATACACAATATATATAAAATAGTCAAACACAGATTCAATTTCTTTCCCTGAAAACCACCATACAGCATATACTGTTGACAGGAAGTAGGAGATTTACACTGCTATTACAAGCTCATTTATAGAGTTGGGCCCTGTGGCAGACATGACTTCAGAGAGACTCAAATTCAGCGCAGTTCAAACAGCTGAAAAGCCAAACGCATCCATCAGGATGGGGCTTGAGAGCAACAGTGTGCCTGCCAGGTTAATATCTACTTGCTCTTCAACTCAAGAGTCTCAACACAGAGTCAAGGCTGAGCTAAGGGCAGAATCTATTATTTAAAAGCACAAAGCTTCTTCTCTTAGACCCTCCACTTGTCTGCTAAACCTGAGGAGCCTCACAGATACATTTTCCCTCCCCATTCCCTGTGCCCACCACTTCCCCACAGGGCTCAGGTGAACCTGAAACATTGCACGAGCGAGTGACTGCAAAAGATGCTTTCACTTTCTTCTTTAAAACAAAATTCCCGGTGTCCGTTTGTTTTTCTAACACACCAAGACACTGTTTCACTGAGGTTGTTGCTCAACCTGTCCTTGACTGCCAACTTTCACCATGAATCAACAGGCCATTATTAACTGCACTGTCAAACCAACATGGTCTCAGTGCAAAGTGATGATGATGGATCAGTAATAAAAGCACTGGACTTCCATTGCAATCCCTCTGAGGGAAAGTGAAACAGTTCCTAATTGCACAAGCAAACTGGAAGGATCGACCCACCATAAGAGCATTTCTGAGGGCAGAGAGAGCTGTGAGATTAAGACGAGAGCACTTATTGCTATTGGTTTTTGCTCTGTACTCAACACACAACACACAACACACACACACTCACACTCTCTCTCTCTCTCTAGGGGCAAACCTAACTGCTCTTCAGTAAAGCTCTAACCGACCACAACACACAGAATATTAAATAGTGCTCTGCATGGCTACTATCTCCTTTCACTGGCCCGTCTGACGGCAGCGAAAAGGCTCCTGCTTAGTCATGTGAAATCATTGGGGTCAGCTGAGCTAGGCGATGGAGATGAGATAGGGCCGGTGCGTGTGTGCGTGTGTGTGTGTGTGTGTGTGTGTCTGTGGGGGGGGGGGGGGGGGTGGCAGAAGACCGGCAGGCTGACCAGGACCAAGGAGCTGTGGTCCCCCCTTCGGCTCTTTCAGCCAAGTGCCCCTCTGGCGAAGTGATGCTAATGAAAACTCAGGGAGGTGAGAGGATAGCCGGGCACGTTGCTAACCCCGTCACGTCATCCATCAAACAACTCCCATGGCGGCGGCATCATAATAAAAACCCACTCGAGGCGGAACAAACAGTCACGCTGTCATGCGTATGGCTGTGAAGGCATCTAAAGACTTCCCTCACTTGCTAACTAGCGCTGTCTTGTTATGTGACCCATCCCAATGATTAATGTTTCTCGCTCTTGATTTAGTCATGTTAAATGACTACTTATTACAACACATTAGCACACACACATACACACACATACACACATCCCAAATGAGGTCCTAATCAGACCAATCATGCTAATGAAGTTACAGTAAGTCATTCAACACAAGCTTGTTAGCCTTAGAAAAGACATGAATTCATCATGTTCAGGGCTTGTGAGAAAGTGTGTGTGTGTGTGTGTGTGTGTGTGTGCGTGTGTGTGTGTATGAGAATGAGTGTTCATGTGTATGGCTGTATGTGTGTACTGTTGAGTGAATCTTAAATCAGCCTTCTGACAGCAGATAGTGCCCAGCCCATCTGTCAGATATCTCTCTCTCTCACTTTCTCTCTCTTCTTTCTCTCTTTCACTTCCTCTTCCCCTCTTCATCTCCTGGGACAGTGCTGCTCTAAATTAAACCAGATTAAAAACTGTCTGATTAAAAAAGGTCTGTCTGTCTGTCTGTGTGTGTGTGTGTGTGTGTGTGTGTGTGTGTGTGTGTGTGTGTGTGTGTGTGTGTGAGAGAGAGAGAGAGAAAGAGAGTGACTGAAAGGTAGGAGTATGAGACTCCATGTGTGTGTGTGTGTGTGTGTGTCATGGAGAGAGAGAAAGTGACTGAAAGGTGGGAGTGTGTGATGAATGGATGCTTCCCAGCTTTTCCTCTCTTGATTCTACCCCTCCTCTCTTTACTCCTCTCTCTACTCCTCTTTCAGCTCTCTCTCCTCTCTCTCTCCTCTCTACTCCTCTCTCTTCTCTCTCTACTCCTCTTTCAGCTCTCTCTCCTCTCTACTCCTCTCTCTCTACTCCTCTTTCAGCTCTCTCTTGTCTCTCTCTCTCTCCTCTCTCTACTCTCCCTACTCCTCTCTACTCCTCTCTCTCTCTCTCCTCTCTCTACTCCTCTCTCTCTCTCTCCTTTCTCTCTCTACTCCTCTCTCTCTACTCCTCTCTCTCTACTCCTCTCTCTCTACTCCTCTCTCTCTCTCTCTCTACTCCTCTCTCTCTCTCTCTACTCCTCTCTCTCTACTCCTCTCTCTCTCTACTCCTCTCTCTCTCTACTCCTCCCTCTCCTCTCCCTACTCCTCTCTCTCTCTCCTCTCTCTCTACTCCTCTCTCTCTACTCCTCTCTCTCTCTACTCCTCTCTCTCTCTACTCCTCTCTCAGCCATCTCTACTCCTCTCTCAGCTATCTCTACTCCATTCTGACCTATGACTTGCAAGATGCAAGCAAGCTGAGCTGAGCTGTTTCAAAGGCCTCTTTCATCCCATAGTGTGCATGAGAAGCAACCAGAGATGTCTCCTCCACCACCACCACCACCACCACAACAGCACGATGAGCCACCTCCACACAGCCCATACCGCATTCAAATTCAGAGAGCACCCACTCCAGCAGCGTCATCAAAAAATCCTGTCCTCGCCGCCAGCCCACGCCAGAGCCCCACAGCAACCTAGAGCGCATCTGCGGCCCACGCACAACAACAAAGCCGGAGTGCAGGGATGGAATCCTTCAGGCCGGGCCTCGCAGCAGTTCCACAGAGCTCACGGGGCAAAACAACAACAACAACAAAAAACAGCCCCTCCCACTGTCCCCTCTCTCTCTCTCTATGTCTCCCTCTCTCTCTCTCTCTCTCTCGGTCTCTCTCTCTCTCTGTCTCCCTCTCTCACCTCTTGCTATTGTTTGTGGTCGATAAGCCAATCAAGAGGCTGTGAACGGTGAGTGAGAGGGGTGAGCTGGGGGTGGCGGTGAGAGAGACAGAGAGGGAGAGAGAGAGAGATAGAGAGAGGGAGCGATAGTGAGAGAGAGAGAGAAAGAAAGAGAGAGGGAGTTGGGGGGGCAGGTCCCCAAATTCACATGTAATAATAACAAGGACGACTTCTCCCTGTGGGATGTGCTGTGGCTTTTGTGTTAACCAGGCTCAGCTGATAAACAGCAGACACACTAGGCTGCCCTGGCACGCGCTCACACACACACACACACACACACTCCAGGGTCCCCAGCCTCCCCCACCCCCACACACACATACACGCTCACACACACACACACACCCCATCCCTTCGTTCGCAGGTCCCGTCCCCTGCTGCTACTCATGAATATCTCATGGGCTGCTGAAGCATGTCTGGCGTGCTCGTAGCGTTGCTCCTCTTCCTCACGTAGCAGCCAGAAGCATCAGCTGCTGAATGGGGGAAACCCTCTCTCTTCCACTGAGAGCCTCTGGCTTGGCCACTTCTTGGGAAAAGTGAAAGTCCCCGGTGAGGGTGTGTGCGACGATGTTTCCCTCTACTGATGCCTGACTCACTTCAAATTCACTCGGCTCCAAAACAAAACAAAGCCAAACACACACTCACACATACATACACACACACAGTGTAGAAGGCTTCTGCCTTACCTTGCAGCTGTTTGAAGCGCCCCTCTAGCTGGTTGTAGTTGTAGGCAGCCTGAGCGGAGTAACTGAGCCCAGCGGCACCTGAGCCTGAGGACGGACTGGCACCGCTGGGGCCCGGGACCGGAGAGGACGGGCCGAGCCCAGGAGAGAGGGGTCCCGGGGAGAGAGGTCCCGGGGAAACGTGTCCAGGGGAGAGAGGTCCGGGGGACAGGGGCCCAGGCATGCTGGTGGCCCTCTGGAGCTCCATCAGTGCAGTGGAGAGTGGAGACTCTGACCCACAAGCAGCCGTAATAGCGCTGGACTGTAAAGATGGACTCAAGATGAGACGATGGGAGTGGGGAGCTTCTTGGGGGTCCTCTCTGCAAAAGTCAAGTCCAGTCAGGGGACAGCAGATATAAGAGAGTGGCGGTCCTCCTGGTCTGAGTGTGTTAGTCCAGAGTGAAGAGTTGGTTGAAGGGTTTGGAGTCCACAGTGCTCAACAGCATGTCCTCATGCTGCGCTGTCTGCAGCTGGTCTTCCTGCTCTCGCTCCCTCAGTTCAAAGCCCAGGAGCCCCCCCCATCACAACATCAGCAGGGGGGGGGGGACGAGTCGCCCAGACACACACACACACACACACACACACACACACACACAAACTCAAACACACTGCACTTCTCTCCGCGTAGATGGAAGTGACAGCTCCCAGAGAAAGACAGGAGAGAGGGAGCCAGAGAGAGGGAGGGAGAGAGGGAAGTGAGTGAGAGAGAGAGAGAACGTGAGCTGTGGAGTCCGTGGACTGGGTCCCTCTGTAATGCGCTGGGAGGCTGCTGAGACCAAGCACACCTTTCACAGACCTCCGGGAGGAGAGGGAGGCGCCAGCCGCTTGGAATTCAACCTACAGCCAATCAGGCGGTTTGTTTTTCCTGATGTCATCACAGGCTAATTACCATACAGACCGGTGGGCGGGAGAGAGAAGCAGGAGGCAGCGGGCTATACCAACTCCTCTCCAACTGGAGGGGTGTCCTTTGTCATCATATTGTCTGTTTTCTATCACAAGGGCTTAAAATCTTGTGATAAGATTAACCAGCTCTTGCCATTTCCATTACAGGAGGGCAGTGGGGAGGAAATACTCCTGTAATCTTCCTCTCAGCAGTGGTGTTGACTTTTATTGCGCTCCATCCTCCCTGTTTTTCACAGCTTAACAAGACCGTGTGGGCCACACAAAAATGCCATGGCTTTGGAGTGGAGGAACAAAGCGGGAGGAATAAGCTGGGTCTCTCAAGAGTGGGAGCCGTGTGGCAGAATGGACTCAGATTACCTCCACTACCGGCCTTAACCTCGCAAGAGAGGCATCAGCTTCTCTGTTCTCTCTTCCTCCCCTCCATTCTCTCGCTCTCTCTCTCTCTCTCTCTCTCTCTCTCTCGCTCTCTCACTCTTTCATTCAACTCAGTTCACTTACTTCAGATGATCTCTCTGAATCCACTACAGAACACAACCAATAATGCCAAGGAGCGCAGCGCACAGCTTTCAACTTAATTTTTTGCCCCTGCACAATTTTACACCCTCATTCCCTAATTTGCCCAACAACCCATGAAGAAAAGCATACGACCGTCAATCATCCACAGATCTGAAGGTAAAAGGATAACAGGACAAAACAACATCCCCACTGCAAATTCTCCTGACAGAGGAAATGACTTTGACAGCACATTTTAATGAGCAGCACGGATCTGTTCTTTGCCCATGTCCATTCATTTCAAACAAAGCACTTATTCGTCGATTACAAAAACACAAGCAGCGGGGACTTGATTCCCCAAAGTCAATGTGAAATCCCCCCTTAACGGCACCATTACGCCTGGTTGTATATTTGCAATGGAGCGAGCATAAACAGTGGTGTGTGTTTTCATAGGGCATGTTGCTGCTGGGAGCTGACCACAGGCTAGGGTCTAAGCTATTCTGGCAAGGCTGGAGTGGAGTGGCTCTCTCAGACTGAGGTTGGTCTGCATGCACACCTCCAAACACACACACACACACACACACATACGCACACACAACACCACACACAAATGCACCCACACACATACAACATTTACAAATGACTTCTGGCAGCCTCGTAATCATAACCTGACATTATAATTAAAACAACAAAGAACAGAATGGATACTACACTAACAATAACCTCAGCTACTTCATACTATTTTTTGAGAGATGTTTTCATAATAATAAATTAATCAATTAAGTTAAGAGACGGTGACATATTTTCCTCCTGTTTTTGTATTGATTGGTGTATACCAGTGTTTCTCTTTTTCAGACCAAGGACCACTTAACCAATAAAAAAAAACCACGGACCACCTAGCTAAAAAAAACAGTATATTACACAATAGGCCTACTCAAGGCACTTTGCTTATTTTGTCAGATGATTCATATGATTTAAACTGCCGTAGCTTACATAGGCAATGTTGAAGAACTGTTTGGATTTACATACAAGTTGGTTCAATATTGCAATAAACTCATCTATATTATATTTTACCACGTCTGATCGCGGACCCCTTGGGATAGTTTGCGGACCACCAGTGCCCACCAGTCCCCGGACCACACTTTGAGAAACATTGGTGTAAACAGTTGACAGTTCAATGTTCACAGTTCTAGATCGGATCAGATTAAGATCCACACTACTTGCCCATATCCATATGCACTTCCAAAGTCTATCTCCATTAAGTCAAAAAGTTTCAAAAAGTAAGCTTATATCTTTAGTTTTATTATAAAAACACATAACAGAAATGTGCTTCATAGGTTTGGAGCAATAATCATGCATTCAAAATACCAGTCTAGGGAGTTCAGAACAGACACATCTAAAGTCAACACTGCATTGAAGTGCTGTTATATTGCATTTCTATCTTGTCCCAGGCTGTTATGGTCTTTGTCAGTGGCCTGTCCGTCTAACACTCAGTTTACTGCTTCCCACACCCATATATGTGCCTCATGCCTCTTACAACCTGGTGCCATCTTAAGAGGAGTGACACTCAGGGAAGTTCTTTATGAGAACAGAGACAGTTTTGCCCTGATGTGGACACACACACACACTCACACTCACACACATTCAGCAGAGATGAGGGTTAGCAGGGGCATGGGAGGAGGCGTGGTATGGGTGTGGGACCACCCAGTGCCACCCAGTTTCTGAACAGCCGGAGCTGCTGGCCAGACTTGGTGTGCAGGCAATGAGGGCAGGACAGAAACTTGTGAAGCCACCGTGGTAAATTTCACAGCGGCACTCGGCCGCAGGGCCAGGGGACCGAGTGAAATTCTTACGGGAAGGCTGGGGTCTGCTTCTGTCAGGAAGATAGATGATCGGATTCAGTGGGGAAAATTGAGCATCAGTCATACATATGGCTTTTGAGAGGCAAACCCATCAGTAGTGCAGGCAGCGAGGCCTGTCAGTGTGGCTTCCTTCTTTAAAGGGTAAAAATGGCGGCATGCCGGGAATGTTTTGGGGGAAACAGCGGGGTCGATCGACACTGAATAAAGCCCCTTTCAGAGGTGAGGCTGGTTTTAATTATTCAAACGGCAGGCTCGGCCTTGCAGAATGTGTCAATAGTCTTCAGGAGCAGGTGAACACGTCCCACTGGTGGCCTGTTATTCCTGACCCACCCCTCCCCATTCCCCCTTTCTCTGTGGGGTCAGAGGGAGTCTAGCCTTACCAGAAACAAACCAGAAATACCACCAAGGACCAAACAGATCGATGCCATCACACAAACACAGAGGTTAAAAAAAATAAATAAAAAAAACCTTGGCAGGCTTGGGTCCGTAGACTTTCACTCCAAATTCTAGTCGTGTCATGCTTCAGATAGCACACACAAACAATCGAAACAATGAGATGGAAGAAGTACAGATGCATGCGGAAATCCGTGCATGTTTTGCATAAATACTACACAATCTGTGAGGGTCCTTTAAATCCCTTGTTGCTTTTTCCATGAATTGCTGCCATCCAATCATAAAACATGGCCACTCGCAAAGTAACTTGCCACCTTGTCATAACCAGTGTGTTTGACCATTAGAGATCGGGATGACAAACGCATTTGAAATAAGTAGTCAGGAATGTCCCAATGATGTAAGTGCAGCCACCTTGTCCATGTGATGCTTAAGGAGTAGAATGCCATCGCCACTGCAATGCTAAACTCACATCTGGCTACCAAATGCTGAGCCAATGCGAGAGACATTCAGGGAGTGGCAGAGAGAGAGAGAGAGAGAGAGAGAGAGAGAGAGAGAGAGAGAGAGAGAGAGAGAGAGAGAGAGAGGAGAACCAGGCACAATGAGGGGTTGCCTCAATACGCATACTAATGTAAACATTCCAACAGGAACGTTCACTGTTGCACGTAGTACAGTGTAGCTGTAATTCTCTGTATTGTGATGAAGGCTAGTGTCTGAAGCAGGAGACACTGGGATCACCTAAACAACGCCACCATCTCCTGCATATTTAAGGGGCTGATGAATTATTTAGTGAGGCAAGAGGAACTCTAGCATTTTGGCCTACTATCCTGTAAGCCAAGGCACCCCTGCAAGGCTCCAGCTACACTTACTGAACAGAGACAAACGCCATAGGAAAGTCAACACTATTGAACAGGTAACAGTGCAGGCACAACGACGAGTGCAGTGGACCACATCAACGCTAAAACCGAGACCAAACACTACTTTTTCTACATGTTAAATGTCTCTGCATTTGCCTAAATGACAGTTGACAGTACTTTATGGACATAAACACACAGACAAAACATATGAGCAAAGCAGACCACACTGGCGACCAAGAAGAAAGCCAAATACCATAGTTCTCCCACACAGCAGTCTCTCAGAACAGTATGTACCACAACTACAGTTTAAGTGTAATGTAAGCACTGGTTCTCATTGTTGCGAGGGGCCACGCTTGACATTTCTCTATTCCCTCGGAGAGGTCTCACAGCAGGCTTGTGTGTGTGCTTGGAAGGTGAAGACAGGCAGGCTACGCGAGTATCACTCAAGCCAGAGAAGCTCTGATATCCTGGCTGGCTCGCCAGGCCTAGTCTGTTCTGCCTGGGGCCGATACTACTGGCTGGGTTTTCAGCTAACTGCTGACATGGGCAAAGGAGCTGGAAGTTGGCTTATGGATACTGTCCTTGTGCATTTATTGATTGGTTTGGTTTTCATTTAAAATGCCAATAAGAAGCCAGTGAGCAGTAGGCTGCAATCTTAGAGTTAAGTGTATCAAGGACAGGGTGAAAGCATACATTAACTGAAACAGCTTTGATGTTGCTGCTAACCAATAGTTGACTACTCTATATACAGGACACCAACATTCATTGTGGCCTGTTGGCATTTGGTCAGTCAACATCAGAGTGGGGACACATTACCACTGAAGTATTTAAGGCATAACTAACAGTACATACAGTATTCCACAAATAGCAACATAATTATTTAGAAAAAAACCCCAATTCCATTATCATTTTGTCCCAAAGACTGTCTAGGTCACCATAGTCTATAATGTGATTATACAGTACGTTAGATTAGCCTGACCCCCATTCTGGGCTGGGGACTGATGTTCTGTACACGAGGTTGCGATGCTCCACTCACCTGCGAGGGCCTTGATGCGCGAGCGCTCGAACAGCCGGGCTGAGCTGTTCTCGTTGTCCCACTCGTCGGCATCCCAGCGGTTGTTGACGTCACTGTATTGCTGCTGGATCTCCATGTGGTCATAGTCAGCGGCTACTGATGTCATCTTGACTCTTCAGCGAGTGCACCTGCTCATCAGCGTCTAGTCATGAAGCCCTGCAGAAAAACAGTACACAAGACATTAGGCAACACATTCACCACTAACAGAAGGTGTGTGTTTATATAATACCAGTTGAGTGCCAGGTGCTGGACAAAGGGAAAAGTCAACTTGAGATATAAGGTATGCAGCATAATGTATTTCATGCAGAAAACTGAAAATTGAATAACAAAATGATAAACTGCCAGTTGCAAGCAGAAATATATGACAGTGCAGATATGAAAACAAAAACAATAGCCAATGATAACAATAGCACATTTTTTAAATTGTTTTTTTAAATATAATCAGTGAAAAATGGAGGGTGGTTACAAATCTAAAGAAGTGTCTGAGATTTGTATCAACTCCTCTTGGTCTCAACCTTGTGCAAGACTGAATAGTGGAAAACAAATGAACCCAGAATAATTATTTCCGTCAGCTCCACTGCACACCTAAGCTTTCCTCCTTTTCCATCAGTTGGGTCTTTATTAGCCTCCTAGGGCACCCCCTAATGGCCCAGACAGGCAACTTCCACACACATCTGCTGCTGAAGTGAGAGTTGAGTTTTAGCACCACCTACGAGTGTGAGACTGCAAATGCCCTCAAACTCTATTCTGCATCACTGACGCAACAAACACAGTCAACACATACATTTAGTCAGCATGAATGCCAGCTTATGTTTATGCTGACACCACAGTGACGTTAATGCGCTTCAATATAATTAAATTTGTAAAACTTTTGAACACCCACAAGTCAAGCTCTTTCCATCTTCTCGTTCTGAAATGTACTGGTGCAATTCTAATTTGATCAAAACCCATTTAAGATGGCCAGTAAACACATTCTTCATTCCAATGATCTTTCATACCAGACGTGACAAAAGCCTCACCACCTCCTTGTGGTGGCATCATAACCATCCAACCCTACTGCATATTTGTCATTGCTGTATGCAGTCATGCTTTCCAAAAAGAGCCCACACCACACCACACCCCACACCACACCACACCTCACCTCACTCCCTGTGACTCGGAGAGCACGCTCACTCTAGCCCCGTCTCTCACTAGAACCTTCTGCTCTTCGCCCGTTAACTCCGAGCTACTCTACTCCACTCCACGCACACGGACACGTGAGGCCGGTGTCTTTTGAGCGCCTTCAAACCCAGGTCCCCGTGGGCACTTGGACCCAAATGTGGTGTGGACACTGCAGACACTTGTGCCATAGCGACCCCAGTCGGTGTCTTTCTCGTTTCGGCCGAGCCGGCGAGCGCTTGCCTGATGAGCTCAGCAGATGCTAGTTTCCCAGGGTGCATTTCTCCCCAGTGCAGTGCAGCAGAGTGCAGCACAGGTCTGTAGTCAGCACAGAGAGGGAGTGGTGGAGGGAGAGACCACTTCAGCAAGCTGACCGAGACACAAACGGAAAAAAAAACGCACACATCCCAAGGACCACATCATTAACTGTCCAGACTAATTAGTGGAGTGCAGCGCTAATTTGTCAACAAAGGGGAATAATTCACTACTGTAAAAAAGCTTTTTTTAAGCCATCAAGCTATATGTCAAGGGATATCAATTTATCAACATGTGTGTCCCTCCCTGTGTATGCTCATGAGTGTGTACGCTTATGAGTGAGTGTGTATGTCTGTACGCTTATGAGTGAGTGCGTGCGTGCGTGCGTGCGTGCGTGCGTATGTTAGCACCGCCAATGTAATGTGGCACCACAGAGTGTGAAAAGGGTGAGATCTCGGTTGACCTTGACGCCTGAGGGACTCTGATGAGTTGTGCTCGTCTCCTCAGTGTGGGGTTCAGACGCAGGGGAAACCAGGCCACTCCACTCCTCTGGATCAGCGGATACTAAAACTGAAGCCTGTGTTGCTAGGCTAAAACATGCAGCTGCCACAGGGACAATCACTGCCACTAGAGTGAGTGTGCAAGTGTGTATGTGTGTGCGCACGTGTGTGTGTGTGTGTGTGTGTGTGTGTGTGTGTGTGTGTGTGTGTGTGTGTGTGTGTGTGTGTGTGTGTAGGTGATTGAGTGAGCGTGCGTGTATGCGTGTGTGCGTGTGAGAGTGCGTTTATGTGAGTGAGTGTGTGTGTGTATGTGAGTGAGTGAGTGAGTGTGTGTGTGTGTGTGAGTGAGTGTGTGTGTGTGTGTAGGTGATTGAGTGAGCGTGCGTGTGAGAGTGAGTGTGTGTGTATGTGAGTGTGTGTGTGTATGTGTGTGTG
Organism: Alosa sapidissima; assembly: GCF_018492685.1. Lineage (NCBI taxonomy): Eukaryota > Metazoa > Chordata > Actinopteri > Clupeiformes > Clupeidae > Alosa > Alosa sapidissima. The sequence continues at coordinate 27,544,469 of NC_055972.1, read as the reverse complement.
TGTGTATGTGAGTGAGTGTGTGTGTGTATGTGAGTGAGTGAGTGAGTGAGTGTGTGTGTGTGTGTGTGTAGGTGATTGAGTGAGCGTGCGTGTGAGAGTGAGTGTGCGTTTATGTGAGTGAGTGTGTGTGTGTATGTGAGTGAGTGAGTGTGTGTGTGTGTGTATGTGAGTGAGTGTGTGTGTGTGTGTGTGTGTGTAGGTGATTGAGTGAGCGTGCGTGCGTGCGTGTGAGAGTGAGTGTGTGTTTATGTGAGTGTGTGTGTGTGTGTGTGTGTGTGTGTGTGTGTGTGTGTGTGTGTGTGTGAGTGTGAGTGAAAGAGACTCTATGCGCATAGCATACGCACCAGTGCGTGAGGAAAGCAAGTCGCTGTTACACAGAGGTGTGTGAAAGTGTGTCAGGACACTGGTGAGATGAGTGTGAGAGTGTGAGAGAGAGACACAATGAAAGTCAAAGCCTGGAGGTCAGAAGTAGCACAGAGCGGACGAGGCAATGCACCGATAAACGGCAGATAGAGTGGACATGGCTAGAGGCCAACAGTTCACAACACAAGGGGAGAGAAAGAGAAACAGAGAGGGGGCAGGAGAGAGAGAGAGAGAGAGAGAGAGAGAGAGAGAGAGAGAGAGAGAGAGAGAGAGGGAGAGACAGAGGTAGGGAAAGGGCAAGATGGTGCTCACAAAAACAAATTAACAACGCAGGTCATTTGCACACAACCCCAGCTGTGAGCAACCTCATGTGGACCCATGCCAACAGCAAGCACATTCAGCCATTACATAACAGAGAGAGAGAATGAGAGAGAGAGAAAAAAGAGAGAGAGAGGGAGAGAGAGAGGTAGAGAACACCCAGGGATCATCACACACAGTTCTGTATTGGGTGCTGGGGGGGGGGGGGGGGGGGTTAGGCGGAAGCTTTGCATGGATTTTCATCAGTCCATCAACACAGAATGAGCACTAGCCAAAAATCCCTCTTAGTGCAGGCAGAGGATTTAGTGTGAAACGTTTGGACACGGGGCTCTGAGAAAACACATGAAGCAGACCTGCTAGCAGCGCTGCTCGTTCTTATCCTGACAGAGACAGGACAGGGGGGTCAGTGGATGCAGGCTGTGGTGCTGATGCAGGAGGAGAGAACCACAGACTTGGGGGGGGGGGGGGGGGGGGCATAGAAAAAAATAATAGTGAGAGGGAGGAAGAGAAAGGGGGAGAGAGAATGAGAGGGAAAAGTGATAGCGGGTGAAAGGGTGAGAGAGAGAGAGATATTTTTAGCCAGTGCGGTGGCGGAGGGCAAGCTCTTTGCATCAGCTGCAGGAGAGAGATGGAGAGGAGGAGGAGGAGGAGAGGAAGAAAGATGGAGAGATGAGATGAAAAGAAACTGCCCATCGCCTCAGCCAATCATCTCAAGCAAACCAGAGCAGGGGAAAATCTGATTCTCTTAGGAGAGTGTGGATAAATCAATAGACCATTCAGAAACAAGAGAGCTACTGTAAGCACAACCTTGCATTCTTCATAGGAATAATGACGACAACAAAGGCCAATGCAAACTTGTTTATCCCAAACATTGCTTGTCCTTCATCTTTTTAACCCTCAGCCAAGCCAAAGTGCATTACATGAAATCACTGTAAACATTAAAGCAGCACCAAAGCACTTTTCCTCTGTCGCACGCACGCTATTTGTTTATCCAGCACCGGCTTTGCAAATAACGATGTCCACAGACAAGGTAGAGTATGTTGCATGATTTTTATGAAAGTATGATGTATTGCGACATCAGAAGCAAGTGAAATTTGTAGTTTCTTATGTCTCATTCCATCGAACTACAGATCCTCTACCCAATCTGGCAAACTTGCATAGTGCGGTTATAGCCGAGGGCCGAAGCGAATGCAGAAGTGCCGTTCACCCTGTTACAAGTTGATGAACCACTGAAACGATTTTGGAAACATTATTTTAAGGTACAAAAAACTCTTTGGTGTTGCTTTAAGTACATGTGTAGAATGCTTTTACTGCTATATCTGACCGTGTTCGCCTGGCAGCTGGAGATCTTTAGAGGATTTGCTTGTAATTTCACAGGGATATAGGCAGTCTCACGTGTTTATGTGCCTCCAGGGGAAAAGGAAATATTAAATTGTTTATAGTGTCCACTGAGAGGGATGTCATGATACCTGCAGACAACCCATCTAGAACTTTCCCTTCATTCTGGCTGTCAGAGCCCAACTCTTGAGTGAGCCACCGAGAGCAGCTTCTTCTGTGGCTGGCCGACATGAAAAGCGAACCGACTGCACCGCCACACATTGGACTGGGCTAAGCTGGGCTAACTGCTGACTAATTTCTTATTAAAGCTCTTCTGCTTTAATCAATGCACTCGCTGAGCCTGAAGATAATCTCCCTGCCAACGTTTCCTGGTGTACAGAGAGTGGCTAACTCTCTCTCTCTTTTGGTATGGGCCTCTTATCTGGGCCAGGGTGCGGAGGAGAGGTCAGAGGGGGGAGGTGCGCCACGGTCCCAGAGGCGGATGGTCCACTATCACCTCCAACTCTCAAACAGTCCATTGCTCAATTTCCTGAGGCACTTGAAGGGCAGAGTAGAGAAGAGTAGAGTAGAGTACAATCACAAATGTTCCATTAGAATGTTGCCGACTGTGGCTTTCATTTGATGTCATCATGAAATGACATTTAATGCAAATTCTATTCTGCGGACCATTATACTGGAATGACTTTTCAAAATAAAAGGGCTCCTAGAAAGGCTGGTGCTGTCTACCCACATAACAAACCAAAAACGTCATTACAGTCTAGCATGCATCAAATGTGTAGGCGCTACCTCAGAGTTCTCAAGTCTTTCAGTGTGATTTCATGTGTTCTCAGAAGTTACTAAACACTCCAGGCCTCTACAGGCATTCCAAACCAGTGCCAGTACCACAGCCCCCTCTGGGCTACTCAATGTTACTGACTGATGGTCCTCGTTTCCTTCCTCTGATGGTCCTCTGCTCTGACATTTGGACACACCTGATTCATCCTGCTAGGTATGGCAGATGCACTGTATAAACAGATGTTTATATACTGTAGAACAACAGGCTCTCTGCTGCTGCCTTAATTAGTGGTGAAGTGATTGTTTGCAGTTTCCCAGTAATGCTGTATACTGTATATTTTTGCTCATACTTATGCATATAACTCACTCACTCATCCATTTCACATCTTTCAACTTGATAGAGTATGTGGCGATCATGAGAGAGACAAAAAAAGATGTGTTTATGTGATGGTGGTGAACAAAGAGTGTGTGTGATGAGGAACAGATTCACACAATTAACTCAACATGCTCACTGGCAACTTTCTGGCTGGCAGCAGGTTTGCTGTGAGTGACTTGTGATATCTTCAAGTTTTCACACTCCTCACTTCCTCGCCCACTTCTGTGTGCTCCTGCCTGCCTATTATCTCAGCGACTTCCTTGAGAACAGGGCATTGTTCGCTCCACTCGAAAGATCACCATGGATACAGAATACCCAGGATCCTTTGTGTGGGCGTAAAGGGGTGAAGGGTCTTTAAAAACACGCTAAACACGCTAAACACACATATTGGCTTTACCAAAGCAACACTAGGGGGACACACGCACTCAGTCCAGATTGTGTAGATGTTGTGTATTTTTGTGTTTTTTGTGTATTTTTCTTTTTCCTGTTCCCCTCCACTCTCATTTTAAGAAAAACAACAAAGCCAAGTTCACATTTACAGAGCGAAATTACAAGAGTCTGGGAACATAATGAGGCCTATTAGATTTAAATACCATTGCGAGCCCTTCTACAAACACCTTTAACAGTCAAGAAAGAGAATCTGGACTTGGAAGGCAGAGTTATCTGCATAAGTGGGGAATTCTGATAGCTTCTCAAAACAGAGCCTGCTTGCGCAACACAGCTTTTTGGTCCGAGCACAGCCCAAGTCCCACTCCCTCACAGTTTCTCAGCCACAGGAACCTGCTCTCTGCCGTAACAATACACATTATTCAGGCACCCGCGAGGAGACATCTGGTCAGATCATTCAGACGCCCACTCCCCTCTCTTGCATTCCCCCTCACTGACAGCATAGCGCTGGTGGTGAATAGTGACCTTTTTCAACAGCACAACTCAAGGGGCGCTTCCTCGCTCACCTCACACAGGCCACGAAGGGGCTCCACTCCACTCAAACATTTCACAGTATGCACAGTATCCCTTTTTTTTTTTTTTTTATGCTGGTGCATTTTCCCTGCTGGTGAATTTGCACTATGAATTTTCAATACCGATTAACGCCCACAAGAGTGCTTTCGCTCTTTCAGTGGTGCTGCAAATATCAGTCTGTATAATTGCTACACACACACACACACACACACACACAAACCTATATAAAAGCACATACACACCATGCACAAAACATACCATCCTGCCCACACACACCTACGCGAGCACCCAGCTCTGACCATCAAAGCAACAGATAACCCCTTTCAACACCATTGTGAGTGTGTGCCTAATCCAATGCCTGCTATACATGCCTTAGGAGGAATCTGGCTCAGAACAACTTGCCTTCACATCAAGTGAGACTTCCTCATGTTGTTTCTGTATGTATGTGTGTGTGTGTGTGTGTGTGTGTGTGTGTACACACACATTTCTTTTACTCCATGTTGAAGTGCCGGCACCGTCGACTCACTGGATTCCTCTCGGTCTGTGTAATGCATTCACTCTAGTTGCCAAGCAACACAAACAGCATTACCCAGCTTGACTGAAACCTCTGTGACATTTTCGACATTCTTTTATTTGACTGATTTCTTAACTCAAAGGCATGACCAGTTCCTTTACTTGCCAATGGCCTACATGGCATGGCATTGCACAACGCGTGTCACAGTAGAAACTTGGGTCAGCTCTTTGGCCGTGTGTGCCAATTATGGTTCCGTCCAATCAACTCACCCCCTTTGGGCCAGTTCTATTTCAGCAAAGGGAGGTGAGGGACCGACCACATAACAAAACAAACATTAGAAAGTGATGTCTTCACAGGGTCCAGCACTTGGCTATAGCTGAATCCTTACAAACGCACTAGGACTTGTTCCATTTTTGAGTAGTCTGTGTGTCCTTGTCGGGCCATGCTAAGAACAATACCGGGCTTAAATGTTAGCTTGTTTCCTCTGACAAGTATCAAATATCTCTCACTGTTAATTAGTATACGGGTAGTACTTATTTCTCATCCAGAAATCATGGCCAACAAGTGACAGTTCCACCAATGTTGCAAGAGTTGCCTGCAGCTCCCTCTAGTGAGCAGGGAGACCCAGTGTCCCAGCCATCACTCACGAGAAAGCTTCCCAGCTACTGGCCAACACTCCAGCGCCACGGTCTGTTTATAGCGTTATCCAAGAATCTGACTCCTGATGAATTATGTGCTTGCTATAAACTGTATGAGATTTTAAAAAGTCCCAAGTGCACAAGAGTGCACACAAAGTCAGGCCTCTTCTCTGCTGACGTGACACAAACAAGTGACACACTGAACAGCCAACCCTTGACTTATTTTAAACATGTAGCCAATCTGCACCGCCAATAAGTGCAAGTGACAGTTTCAAGAGTGAAGCGAAGAAACCACAAAAACACTACACAGTTCTGCTCCAACTCTAACTAAGAGCTCAGTCTGTCTTAGGGACGAGAGTTAATTTTGTAAATTGGAAGGCGGAGAGAGCATTCCTGGATTGAAGCGGCATGTTTTTAGCTTCCCTCCCCTTTGATCTAGTTAAGCAGCTGATTCGATTAATATCTCAAAAATTCCCCTGCTGTTATAAAGCACTGGTTGAAAATAAATGGTCACAATTAAAATCTCCACATATTACACACACCCACACACCCACACGCGCACACACCACACACACACACAGTCCAAACCAGGCACTGGAGACACTCCTCATTACAATAGATTTCCCAGCAAGCACTTTTCTGGGGCCACTGTCTGCGTGAGGAAGAGGAATTCTGAGCCGGCATTCGTCTAGCGTGCCGTAGCGTCTGGACCAGGGCCTGCGACTGGAGCGATCTGGAACCGACAAGTGCAACTCAATGGGCGATTATTCACTTTCCACAGTGGAGATGGAAGCTGGCTCCTGATAACAGCGGCCCCTTTGTGGCCCGGCTGGGATGAGACTAACCAGAGAGCTGGCCTGGAGCGGAGTCAGCAATTTTCTCTCTGGGCTTGATAAACTCCTCAGAGATGCCCCGACGTCGGTCAAGCCCCGAGGTCAAGTGACTGCCCCAACGAAAGCAGAAGAAAGGACCAAGGGAGAGATAGCGAGCAAACAGTGGCTGATGATCACACAGGCACGCACACGCCTGGTTTCCTTTGCGGAACCTCGCTCCATCTTAAGGTGAAATCATGCTCTCACCCACACACACACACACACACACACACACACACACACACGGCTCAAAAACTCTTGTGTCACCATGAATCACAAGAGTTTAGTTGCCGCAGAGCAGCCCTATGACATTACAGCTGCTGAGTTCTCCACACATCACTGACTCAAACGCAGACGGGGGAACGTGCCTGTGTGCACAAGAAAAAGCACAAGGCATTCCTTCGAAGGCCGAGCAACAGATTTAATTTGGCTCTGGTGGAAAGAGTGACCACATTCCCAGGCCTGGACGAGAGCAGACCAGAGCAGATGTTCACACATGGAGAGAGAGAGAGAGAGGAGAGGGCAGAGGAGACCCACCCCCCCCCCTCCCCACACAAAGCTCCCTGTCGGTTGGGAAGAGGAGAGCGCCACCCTTCAACAACTCATTAGTGTTTTATAACAGGTACACACAGCAACACACGGCGTGACGCCACACAAAGGTCAGTGGCTGGCATCACATGGGCGATGGACGGCCATTGAGGCAATCTTGGTCTCATGGGATGGCTGACCAGTGAACACACCCAGAGAGATCGCCACGGCAACACGCCTGGCCACATCCTGATACCCTTGCAAGGTCCCATAAAGGAAACAGGGCTGGTGTGTACGTGTGTATGTGTGTAGTGTGTGTAGTGTGTGTGTGTAGTGTGTGGGAGTGGAAGTGAAGACTCTGAGCCAACAACCAAACATGTTTGCAGCATATGTGCCTTGAGTTACTATGTGTAGCGCTGACTTAAATTAATACCTTGGCTAACGCAGTACGTGCTGTTCTTTTTTTCGATTTGGAGGAGAGGCCAAAATGAGGAAAACATAGAGGTGAATCAGACATGGAGGCACATTAGCAAATATGAGCTACCAGATATGTAATGTAATGTGCATGAAGATATTACCAGTCTGATGCATATTCATGTAGTATTTCCAGATAAAAAAAAAAAATCCTAAAAGCAAATGGCAGTGGAACTAAATGCATACATTTTGTCAATCTCTTTAACATTATTTCAACAAGTCTGTCGCCAATAGGATGGATCAATGAAGCCAAAATTGGCCCTATTAGCAAAATTGCGAGGCAAGTGCTTTTTGGGAGCCAGGGCATGCATAGTATGCAACACACATTCAGCAAGTTCCACCAAGATGGAACCCAATAGTTTAAGGAAAAAGGAAATCCAAGGCACTCAAAGCAAAAACAAAAAAAAAGTATAAAAAGCATTTATTTTAATGGCTATTTCATGTCTGAAAACTTTAAAAACAAGAGAGCTGAATGGGACAACCGACACATAGCGGTACAAGCAGCCTTCTTCAGGGTGTGGTCCTCAGCAAACCATTTCCCCTTTCCCCCACTATTGCCCATTCATTTGCTGCTTCCAGGGGCTTCACTTTTGACTGGGCGTTCGCAGCCCATATGTTTTCAGTCACTGGGATGGACACAAGTGTTTTAAGTGTTTTAAGAAGGCACTCCTCGAGTCCTCAAGGTGATGGGGCCGTCTTGGGCGGCTGATGAGTAAAGCCTCTTTCTGACCTCCTACCGCTCTCCTTGCAGGGGCACACAGTAGGCTTTGTTCCCCGCTGGAGATGACGCCCGATTGCATCAGCTTACCGAGCCGAGCCGAGCCGCACTGCGCTGCTCTGGCCATATGGCAGGGAAGAGTCTTAAACCATCTCACTTTCCCTTGTAAACACACCAGTGCTGCTTATTAAAGCAGGCCTGGAAGAGTCCACTTTGGATGGCTGGGCGAAAGGAGGCGGAGGTCCCTGAGCTTTTAGTCAAATGGTTTGTCCTCGCCACCAGAGACTTGGAAACACCACTTCCTTTGGCTTTCCAATAGGTTCCTTTCATTGTCAGTCTGGTGCCTGTAAAGCAGTGAGGCTCTTGGCCGTGGCCCTGAGGTAAGTGGGTTCACCCACTGCAAACTGCATCTTAGATTCATTCGCCTCCACTGCGCATCTGACATACGCATCTGAGAAACGTCTGGGGTGCAGGTGGGTGGACAATGTTAACGTCTATGGATTTCAAGGGTCTATACCACCTCACTATGCTTTTACCCACTCACTTACTAAGCATTTTCCCAGCGAGTGTATGTGTGTGTATGGTGTGTGTATGGTGTGTGTGTGTGTGTGTGTGTGTGTGTGTGTGTGTGTGTGTGTGTGTGTGTGTGTGTGTGTGTGTCATTCTTCTTGGAGGGGTATAGTTAAGAGACGAGGGGTGTAGTTAACAGAAGAGAATGTTATGGGGTGGTGAACTCACTGTAAATGAGAATAACCGGACAATTGTTACACAATAGATCTCACCTGACTGCAGGGATCAGCCTTCTGTCATTTTAATGAGCACAGCCTACTGTACCAATTAGACACCTGAGCAAAACAAAAAAGCTCTGGCCACACTCAGATGAAACAGTGTTTTACAGTCACGTTACCATATGCCGTATTGTGCAACAGAGCGCTCTCTGACAACCTAAATAAACCTTCCAAATGAAAATTAAATCTTTAAAGTAGCGGAGACAAACACTAGGCGCATCTGAATTCAGGGCACACACATGGGTTCTTATAGTTTGACAGTCGGGAAAACAAAGAGATTAGAGAATTAAAGAAACATCCTGCCCCTGTCTGCCGCAAGGATCTGAAGCCTTCCCAAGTCAAACAGTTTAATATCCGGTCGTCCAAACATTGAAGCGAAGTTAGAGGTCCTACATGCCTTGTATTTACATAACTGTGAAGAGCTCAGTCACACACACACACACACACTGACACACACACACACAACACACACACACACACACACACAACACACACACACACACACACAGGTTGGGGGCACGAGTGTCCTAAGCAGAACCCAGCTCTATGTGCACAGCTGAGGGGTCAGAGACAAGATGTCGCACGGCGGCCAGGCCTGGGGGGGGGAGGAACTGTCACACAGCAGGGTTGGTCAGCAGGATGTGTCTACCATTTAGGCCCTGGTGTCTGAGCACAAGACGCAGAGAGAGAGAGAGCGCAAGAGAGGGAGAGGGAGAGAGAGCGAGAGAGCGAGAGAGCTTCTCTGAGGTCTGGATGCCATTACAGTCCATTCTCCCCTCCAGAGTGTAGGCCTGCACACACACACACACCCCACCACTTGCTCACTCACTCACCCACTCACTCACTCGCTCGCTCACTCCCACTGATTTCCTGTGCTTACGCAACACACCCAGCCCCCATTGCCAAACTAAAAAGCCCCTCCTGCACCACACCCCTCCCAGTCCAAAAAAACATCCTCTAAACATCCTCTCTTTCTCTCCATCTCCAGGAGCCGCCTTTAGGAGCCTCGTGGGCTCCACTGGGGAGACAGTCGAGAAGACAGGAGGAGTGGGAGGGAAAGAGAGGGAGATTATCCACAAGACAAGGCTGCAGAGGAGAGGAGAGAGAGAGATAGAGAGAGAGAGGAGAGAGGAAGAGAGGAGAGGAGAGGAGAGGAAAAGAGAGAGAGAGAGAGAGAGAGGTGAGCTAGAGAAGATAAGATAAATGAGGGAGGAGAGGAAAAGAAAGAAGTGGAAGGAGAGGAGAGAAGAAAAAGACAGGAAAGGAGGAGATAGGAGAGAAAAGGAAATGAGACAGCAAGAGAGAGAGAGAGAGAGAGAGAGAGAGAGAGAGAGAGAGAGAGAGAACTGAAAGCTTGCACTCTCTCACTACCATGCAGGTTTATGAGTGACATCACTCAGTACTGTATGCGGCTGAGGGCAAAGTCATTATCGGCTAATGTTCTCAGGCCGCTGAGCGGGCAGCACGACAGCTGCAGGACGATGGGCAGCACGACAGCTGCAGGACGATGGGCAGGGGAGATGACGGCGCGGAGCTGGGACGAGGACACAAGAAGGGCACGTAAACAAACCAGAGGAGATCCTATATCTGTCACCACCACCTCACACACACCCTTTTACGGGGCGCCTGTTCACACCCTCACAGACCACACACACACAGGGCACAGCACACGCTGGACATCAAAGCGGTCATCCCCTTATCGTTCACCATCTTCCCCTCATCGGGGATGCTACTGGCCGCCCGAACAGACGGTTCACGGGGAGCCGGCAGGCATCAGGGCCATCTCTTCTCTTGGCACGCTGTGGTCCACTGGACGCTGGCCATCGCGGTGACACGCTCGGCATGATATTAACGTTCGCTTTTGGGAACGAGTGAACGTGCCGAGATGAAAGCCAGTGACTGGATGGAGGTTTCAGCGGAGCTAACCAGGCATTAAAGCGGGCCATCCGCGAACTCATCCCACTGGCTTTGGTCCTGCTCGTGAGACTCACTGACCGAACAGCTGGGCATTTTTCATGCCCACACTCAGAGTCAGCAAATGAGGGACATTTCACAGGAGACGAGAGGATAAAGGATTTAAGGCCATTTCACCAGATTTGCGTGACCAACCGGTTAAAAATATGTGTATTGACAGTGTGATGCGTGACATTTATTAACATTCATGTCCTGCATATAAAGAGAGACAGAGCCAGTTGATCTGTCACAAAGGTTACCTCTCCAGATATGATTAGTAGTGTTCAAGATCAAGAACTAAACCAACTTGAACAGATGTTCGATCTGTTTTTTTGAGATGCAGATTCCCATAAAATACTCATGTAACGTTACTGGCCTTTAAAAAGTCTTCCTAATGAACCATAGACTTCACATGCTTCACACAGATGGCAAGTTCAGCTGTCCAGACGTGTAGTGTCCACAAATAGCACAGATTTCATAGGGTTTTGTATAACCACAATAACGATTAAGAGGCTTCGTTTTGAAGCCAAAGCGAAAAACAAGCAAACTCAATAAAAAAACACAACACAAGCAAGCTTAAAATAAGACATCACCGAGACAAAAACAGCTTTCCATGTCCAAACAATGGGGATAAATGCCCTGTGTTGAATGTGTCTGTTCACAGAAACTCAGGCCATAGGGACTTCAATCAATCACCCGTATAAAAAGAGTCATGGACAATAACAAGAGATAAGTCCCATTAATTCCTAACAATCCACAACCGGTCCATGGAGAGACCCCAAACAAACCCCAAGCAACGGCTGGCGTGCGAGGGTATCGTCACTTAAAATGACTTTGAGATCAGCACTGTTTGAATGACACAGTGCCAGAACCCACAGGAAGTTTACATAAGCCTGTGGATCTCAGTATACAACGGCAGATAGCATGAGGTCACGCAGGAAAGGCAAGCCAATGAAATCACATTAAAGGTCAATACTGAAAGACAACGTTCATCCCAAGCTGCAGGCCAACTCCAATCCTCTGGCTCGTGCTTTTTTGGCAGGGCAAATGTGCAGTATTATTCAACACCACAACCCCCATTAACAAACTTGATCTGATTGAAGAAGTTACCATTCAGTCATAAACATATCCTCTATGCAGCATCGTATTTAACACCACAACCCCCATTTGGTAAGTTAACCAACTTGATCTGATTGAAGAAGTTGCCATTCAGTCATATAAACATATCCCCTGTGCTGCATCGTTTGGGAATGCACAAGAACTGCTTAAGTAGTGAGTGAGTGAATGAGTGAGTTTGCCCGGAGTCTGACCTTGCGCGAGAAGTCCACGGTATTAATGGAACAGTCACGCCATATCTTTGAGGACATTATCTTGTTTGCCTCCATTTTCTCGGGTCTTTGAAGATCATCTCAGAAATGACCATGGCAGAAGGTACAGCCCATTCCTCGCTGGATTTAGAGCGGGTTATTATTATCGGTTCACTGGGAAGAGCTGGAGAAACAACAACTCGTGATTGATTAGCCTACATGTTTGTGTGGGTATTAAAGCGGGGCATTAACAAACATCAATGCTAGCTAGCATTTCACCACCACACCCCTCTGCAATCGAAACTGTACAGGAGAAATCCTAACTCTCTCACACAACCACCACACCCACTGGCCCTCCAAAAGGACCATCCTAGGCTAATACCAGCTTAATGCTCCCATTTGCCCAAAAACAGCTGTCGGCTGTCAACTCAACTACAAAACTGACAGTATGTCACCACTAGAGGTGAGGGGTAAGTGTACAGTGTACTTTTGTGATGGTTTTTGACATTTTATATACCATGGTGGTGCCATGTATAGTGATATCTTTTCATTATGATTCTAAGTTCATATAGGTACAGATCTCTATTCTGAGAACATTCCTTCTAAAGATCATACAATAGCACAAGATTCCTCTCCACAGTACCACTGTGGAAATTGAAACAACAAAATAATCTGTCCAGTCAAGAACAAATAAGTAAAATAGTAAGATAATATAGGACTATGAATAAATAATATGAATAAATAAATGCATTTCGGAGAATGCAATGACAAATCACAATCTAATCAGGTATCATTTTCCCACCCCTGTAAACCAGAATCTTCTGCAGTGAGTTTTCGCATGTTTAAGCAAATCCAAGGTTGCATAGATCCATTTGACATCATCCATGTCCTGATGAAGCACAATGCTGTGGGCTTGCAGACTAGAATGGCAGCGCGTGAGGACATCTCATTTCAACCTGGCTGCATGCCCCAATATCTCCATCCATTAACAGACCGAGAAACTGCATAGCAATGAGGAAAATTCTTCTTGTTCTGCCAAATCGATGTAGTACCATTTGAGCATTTATTTTTAATGTTTTTAGAGCAAAGATGACTATCAAAGTGTCATGTGTCATGATATTCAAAGCCGATTTAGAAGGCTTTTGCCACTTGAGCTACGCGAGTCAAGGATGAGTATGAGTTTTCAAAGTTATGAAATTAATCTTTTACCTCTAACACAATGCAGGCCTGGTTTTCCCTCTCTCATTCAGGAGGGCTTGACTGATTCATGCGCTCAAGGACATACACCCCCAGGCCTTTCCTGTGACCCCAGTTTCTTCCCAGCATGCAGTGGGCCGTGTGTATTTATGGGAGAAGAATACCCCTGGTAAAGCTTCTTAATACCCCCAGCGCACATCTTACTCCCCAGCCACGACTGGCCCAAACACTGGCTCTGGGAATTTATAAATATAGCCCTGACAAACAAGTCTCCCACACCCACACGCACACACATATACTCATACGCAAACACACACACACATATACTCATACGCAAACACACACACACACACACACACATGCGCGCGCGCACACACACACACACACACACTCGTACGCACGCGCACTCATACGCAAACACACACACACACACATGCGCGCGCACACACACACACACACACAGAGGCTGTGGTCCACTGAGGCAGAACGGTTCTTATTGTTACAAATAATGAAAAATCCCGTCCTTGTGTCAGCATTATGGTCGACAATCAGTTTAATTGCAACTCTTTCATCACTAAGCCTAGAAAACAAAGTTCAGACGACCAAGATACTTTGGACACACACACACACACACACACACACACACAGAGCCATGGAATTAAACCCCTGACGAGAGACTCCTATATACAGTACCCTATGCCTCAGCATGAGTTGATGAGACACATTTAAGACAGGAGACTCAGATGAGGTCCAGCACAAAGTCATGTCAGCAGCACACCACACCACACTCTTCTCAGCAGCGATAAGCCCTCTGTACTACTTGGGATGCCAAAGCTCGAAATAGTGCTAAGGCCTTATCATTAACCAACACAAAAACACACGACCTCAGATCTAATCCTGAACTATAATGGAAGACAGAACTGGCACGTTGGATAGCAGCGAAGCATAAGGTTACCCTGGAAATCCAGAGTTCTCGCGAGAGCACAATGGAATTGTCTCTGCCAGAAACTCTGGCAATGAGCAATGATGCACGTTACTTTTACCCCAACATTCTGGGGAACCAGCTAAACTTATGAAGACAGCGCTGCAACGTTGGAGGACAGTACACATTGGTCGTAGTGTTATCCGATTGCGTCGAAGTCCGAAATCATTCAAAGTAAACATTGTCTAGTGTTATCCAATTGCGTGCAGTGAGATTTTTAAATGCATGCATGTTGCCGCCCCTCGAGTTGGGCCATTACATTGTTCTTGGCCAGACCCTTAATCTTTCTAGACTATCAGGGTCTGGATTTTCCAGGCTAGCATAAGGTATCAAGAGAGGACTGATTCCGCAAATATTGGGTCTACGTCATCCATTCTTTGCTCTGCTGCAAATGGCCTTGAGATTAGTGTACATACCGGTGCTCGACTAATGAACACGTTTCATAATGTAAGACAAAGCCTGTGCTGATGTAAACAACTTAAGCCATTACAAATTCAGTCAATGTTGGGAGGAGGCATCACAGTTCTCCTTCAAAGAGAATTAATTGCTTATTATTGCTAATTGCTGACCTTAATCTCCCACTTTCAGACACAACACTGTATTGACTTGGCATGCAGAGCTCCCACGCAGCAACTTGGAGAGGGCAGTGGATCAAATCAAATTGGGTTTTGGAAAACGCAGGCAAAAGATCACACAAGTGTGTGTTTCTCAATGTATTTGGCCTAAATTTGCCCTGGTTTCAAAGACAGATATCAAGTACACTGTGGGAAGTGTTACAAAGCTTTCCTCTGCACTTTAAATCATACAGTAGGTGCTCAGGCTGTTTTTTGAAGCTGACCTGAGGTTGTCCTCATGAAGCAAAGTTTGTATGAACAACCAGTGTTTCCCCTAGAATTTTTTCCAGCAGCGGTGCTGTTGATCGTAGGAAGCCCCCCCCCCCCCCAGAAAAAGAGAAACATTTGAAAAAATGACTCCTTAAATTGTGACTTCTGGTGGATTTTGTGAAAGAAATGGACAGATTGAGTTACAAATTATGACATAACCATCAACACAAGCATGATTATTGCAGTACTTGAACAGGATTATTCATGTTTTTCTTTCACCTTTTTCATTTACATTATTAGTATTAGCCACTGTACAACTGTACACTGTAGGCCACTGTACAAACTATTACTATTTAGAATATACAGTGCTGTGCATAAGACATTTATATATAATGTATTTATTTACGATACATGATGCATTAAAAATAATTGATGTCCTATTTTTTTTTTTTAATTAAGGCATTAAGACAAAAGGCAAAATATGTTTTTATTCCTCCCTTTAGTCAATTTCAGCATGGGTGTCTTAACTTTATAGAAGTTACAGCACTGTATAAACTATATAGACTTCTCTTTCATGCCATTACACTGTATTGGTGCTGTGCAAGTCAAATTGAGTGTTTAACTTTAATGCCGTGACGGCCCGTGACGCTGGCTTGATTCTCACAGTTTTAAGCTAACTTAGTAGCGTTGTTGTGCATGGTGCATAAGAATATGTGGATGAAATTAATTATGTTTCCCATGTCATTTGGTAAAATTCACTTGGATTATAGCAGATAAGTATCTTGTATCATATCTATAATTTTGATGAGCTCTACAGGAATTACAAATGTCAGATGTAAATGCTTGCGCATCCTATTACTCAAATTCAATTAAACCCACCATTAGGCTAGCTAGACCTTAGTTTCACAGCCTAGGTATGTTAGCAACACAGGGCTTGAAAGCATTGCCTGTATCACAAACAAAAACGAAACAATGCGTGGATTTATCTGGGAATAGGCTACTGAAGGTAGGGGCGAGCTATCTCGCTGGCGTGTTTAATTGGGTTCCCTGGTTAACATAATGTAGGCTACGTTTTTTTGCACAAAATTGCGTCTGCTAATAAACTTAAACATAAACACAAACAAGCGTGCTCTCCTGTGGAATCCCTGACTGCGCCTTCAACGTTAGCCTACTATTATTTGTTGACATGAAACCTGAACGAATGGCAGCTGTTATTGAAGTCCACTTGCGTCTATTTATTTTTTTTAATTAGGCAACTCTTTTTGCAGTGGCGCTTGAATTCCAGGAGCGGCGCTGCGCCGCTGATGAATACATTGTAGGGGAAACACTGAACAACTCACCACCACCTCCTCCTCTTCCTCCACCAAAGTAAAACAATACGAGTTCATGAACCAGGAGCGTTCCAGCCAGCCACGCTCATGCAGGCAGTCGGAGGCAGACACGCCTTCAGCCATAGGAAAATTCAATTACACTAATCCTCAAGAAGGTCACGGTGGCGTTTTGAGTCTGTGTCAAGAAACTGTGGGTCTCACATGTGAAAGGAGGAGACACACTCACACACTCGCCCCCTTCAGAGTTTGAGCATAACAATAGGAAACAGACACACACACAAAGTCACCAGTGGTTCCTTCCACTGGACAGCAAGCGAACCATGAGGAAACTCCTCTTTTGGAGATGAGAACTTTTTGCATTAGTATATTATGAGTGTTTCTACAGACCCAGACCAGCACAGGCCAATGAAATCATATTAAAGTTCACTGAATGACAGCATTAAGCTCAACCTACCTTCCATTCCGCTTTGCAGTGTAAACATGCCTCTTGAGAACCTGTAGCATTAGCAGCATGTGAGTATTTCTGCCGATTTAAACCTGCACTCCTGTATGCAGTAACTAAACAGCTTGACCGACACCAGCAAATTAGTGAGTCTCCCTTAAATAATCAAAGTTAATGGACTTTGTGTCAAGCCAGGTTTGTGAGAGCAAAGGCTCAAACATACAAATTAAGATGGGAGCCGTCCTGACTTACTGCGACAGACTCTAGACTGGCCCACTGCGAAGTATCAAAGCCAGTTGTTTGGAGTGCTGTCACACTAAACAAATGCAAGACCCAAGAGGCTAATGATGATAACTTTGCTTTACTGAATGTCCAGGGGCATACAGGCCGCTCATAGTGAGAATGGACAGAATCGATGCTGGACATTTCAAACATGCCTTTACTATCTGCAGAGAGGCGAGGCAGGTAAACAGAGAGCAAAATAATGACATCTCCAAGAAGGGAGTGAGATGAGTATGTGAGGGAGAGGCAGAATGAAGGAGAGAGAACGCTAGAAAGACGTAAACAAAATGTTAGCTCTCAAAACAATAAGAAAGGATGAAGACACTTAATAAAACAACTGATAACATCTCCATGTGTTGTGTCATGATGGAAGCTCAACCCATACACACACCCACACACACACACACACACACACATAGGGGTGACAAGGTCCTGGCTGGACCACAGGCTGATGTTTAAGAGCAGAAACAGAGTGAAATGGAGTTGAAGCGATGCTGGGATATCTTCCGCTGAGCGCTGCACACTAGCCTATATTTAGCTCTGCTCTGCCGTGAGGCAATGAGAGCAGCCGCTTCTGTCGCACTGTTCCACTTACTCTCTCCTGGCAAAATCCCAAAGCTTCCCACGCCCCGCAACCCCACCCCACCCCCTCACCGACCCACTCAAATGGGACTCAAACACCCACCATTTCCTGGATGTAATGAATGTCCCACTATGAAACGCGACTGTGGTCAGCAGATCCACTCAGCCATGGAGCCATGAATGAATACATCAAGTGCAACCACAGCACGGGCAGCAAGATCAACAATTGTCAGCGCCAGGCTTTTGGGGGTATAGAGTGCATGTACGCGCCAGCTTCCACCAGCAAGACCAGGCCCGACCACGTAGCCAAGACTGACATTAATAGGATGCCCTCAGTTCCAAATGGGTACAGAATGGCAGGGCTCTGTCTGACTGGGGAGTGATTGATCACCACTGCACCAGAGGCTCAGGCGGCCAACACCATCTGAGTCAGGGGGCCCTAATTGAAATGGGCAAAGTGCAAAGTCAGTCTATGAGCAAAATTCTTGTGCATGAACTAATGGCATCATGTGTCGTTCGGCAGCTTTTAGCTGACCCACCACTGTCTGTGCTTAGGATCTTTATCATGGCATTAAATTTGCAAATAGATTTTGCATAGTTATTAAACAGGCTTTAGTTAGACCTTAGACTTTGCCAATAATTTTAAACTAAGGCCCAGTGTTAAACATTCCTCCTTTTCCTCAATGATCTTTTCCTTTTCAATCCATCCAAAAGTCCAGTCAGATGTTTAATGAGTTAATATGTTTAATCAGTTTAACTTGATTAAACATATGTGAATATATATATATATATATATATATATATATATATATATATATATATATATATATATATATATATATATATATGTGTGTGTGTGTGTGTGTGTGTGCATTTGCATACACATGCCTTCTCTGTGACTGTCTTGCCTATGATCAATAAATAATATCCTTGTGTTATGAATTTTGAGGTGGAGCTCAGTTTGTTTCCACAAAGTGAACACATTCACATTTTAGTTGTGTCAAAAGTGTCACAAGTATTACAAACTCAAACAGGAGCAGCCATGAGCAGTCTCCTCCATGCTGAGGGGCGAGGAACAGAGAGAGGAAGGACACTGAAAACAAGTTCTTTCTCTCGCCTGGCCTCATTCCTGAAAATAGACATCACCTGCCACCAGCACACTGGGCCGCAGAGGCTCTGGCAGCACTGCAAGCTCCTCTACTGGGCTCAGCAAGCGACTGCGACACAAGCCAGAGCGCAACACCCTCCGCATCCAGATCACAAACTCAGTGGTGTGGGAGACTAACCAAAGGAATCTCCTGGGAAACAATTAGAGCTCTCTCTCTCTTTCTTTCTTTCTTTCTTTCTCTCTCTCTCTCTCTCTCTCTCTCTCTCTGTTAATTGCTTTGTCGGCACAACCACTGGGTTGGTGCTCTCCCCGGTCAGTGAACAACAAAAGGCCTGGCCATTCATGCTAACACCAGAGAGAGCCAGTGAAAGAGGCCATCCCTGGTCAGAACAGTAAAAAAATTATACATTTTATGAGGATGACAATGGACAAAACAAGAAATTCAACTGCAGAACACAAGGCACATCAGAACTCATATTGAGAATAATGTAGCACATCTGATGACTAGCAGGCTAAGCCCCAGTGTATCCCAACAGTGAAACAGGAATGAACCCTGAACTTGAGTTCTGACAAGCAGCAGGAAAACACCTTATGTCATTGCATTAGGCTACTGACTACTGTAGTGAAAAGTAATGTCTTCATTAGATGACAATTACATAGACATCGATTTGTGGAAATTGTTATGGACAGATGATTAAACTGTTTTACAGCATTTTTTAATGTCTATTAGGCCATCAGAAACTTGCCAGCATAAGTGAAAACTACGCACCATTCAGGTGCAATAGGCCCCGATCACCGTCACATGCGCCACAGAAAGATAACAAAAGTGTAAATTCCGTCTTGAAATATGTCAACAGTAGCCTATGTCTGAAAGAGCTGATTGCTGAATGATCGCATTTTGAAGACTAAATTAGCTGCGGGGTCTCCACGATTGTTGTCTTCCTCTGGGACAGCACAGATGATTCTCGAAAGTAGTCCACCATCATCATCTAGGGGACTTCCGTTTCTAGGTGAGTTGCATTGTCGTGGTTCTGACTTCTGAGTCTTCATAATGTAACACTTTGCATCTAATTGTGGCCATTTCTTTAAGTAAAGTGTGAAATATTTGTGTGAAACCTGCAGATATCACAAAATTGTCATTTCGTGACATTAACGCCAACTCATGAAAACCGTCGTGCTCTGAGCTCCGTTGACACAGAGGGCATTCACGTCAATGACAGTGCATGCGCTTATTTGATTACATAATTAAGGTTACAGGTATAGCCTAGTCTGGAAAAGAGACTGCCAATCTCTCCTTTTCTCCGGTCTGGTACGCATATTATGAGCACCTGTGCGGCGGCAACATAAATCACGACAAAACTGGGATCATCGCTAGCCTAAATGTTACTTTATTACAAGGACCACGCCTGTATCCCAGTAGCGTGCTACACTGTACCGTTATCCCGTACCTGTACTATAAACGTCCATGTTGTCATGGCGTTGCTATCACTGAAGGAAAATGTGCAAGATCCATGCTGGCTATGGCTCAACACTGCAGATAAGATCCAATCCAAGCCAGAAAAAAAACAGAACAAACCACCAAAATGTTGCTCGTATAGCCGGTTTTAAAGCTACATGTAGCCTAATAACACAATGTGATAATACGGCAGACTCACGTCCTGATTCACTTTTGTGACCGAGCTGCAAAAACTACCGAAGATGCGATGAAGGCAGTTTTAGCAAGATGTTGCAGCAAGAACGTTAACAGTGCTGCTGCTTGGGTCGTTTAATCCATCGGTGGCTTTCACGATTGACTACAGGCTCTGACTCACTTCATTCAAGGCATAAACGTAGGTAGTCAAATATTTTGAATAGAACTTACCAGCGAAGGGACAGAGCAATCGTCACCGCAAAGAGACCAAGACTGAAGTCAGAGGCTGGACGAGAACGCAAGATCGCGCTGCAGAAATCCGCACCGTCTCTCTCCCTCCCTCTCTCGCTCCCGACCAACGACAGCGCTGGCTACTGCAGCCCAATTTTACCGAGGGGCGGAGAGTTCGCCTGACAACATACAGCAGTGAGCGAGCGCGCTAAAATGCAAGCCTCTGATGAAAAAACACTCTTTAGAAACTCACAATATGTGTGGAATAGCGCAGTCTATGATGTCTGAAAGTTTGAAAACGATGGATCGCATATCAGGTTGTGTGTTTAATCTAAAAAGTGGTAAGCTTTACAGATACTTAGGCCAAGGGAATGATGGGTGATGCATAAGACCTGAGTCCTGACTGAGGGGAAAAAAACTCCCCAGATAATATCTGAGAGGAAGGCAGCATCAATGTTGATATTTTCATAGACTTTGCCATCCTACACTTCTTAAAAACCACTGTATCCTTGAAGATACCCATCCTACAGCTCAAAGTAGCCTACAGTAGGCCTACAGGATAAGTAGTCGTCATAACTGTTGACAGTCAGCTCTTATCACAGTGTGTAGATGCATAGAAAAACGCCTCTCAATAAATCTCTGGAAAAAACAGTAAAACTGTTCTCTCTGTAAGCTCTGTTTGAAACCAGGAAGGTCTGTGTCATGTTATACGATTACAAATTCACCTTATTTTGCTTTGGATAAAAGTGTTTCCTGAATGAATACATGTTAACCATAACCTGTATGCACTAGCCTACCCCTCTAACATCGTGTATCATTAGAAATGAGCAGATAGCCAATACTCTATAAATCAGTCATGATTTCGTCATTCTCATGGTATCATCTTCGCCATTACCTCAGTCATTCGTTTCATCCTACCAGAGAGCTGTTGGACTCCATCAGTGATTTACCAAAGGTTTGATTTACCACTGAAAGGAAAATCCCTTGAATATGCTGCTTCCTGCAGGGGTACAGCTGCTTGAACCTGAACGCCTGCTGTGTTGGGCAAAGCAACAAGGCAACAGCAGTGGTATCAGCCAGAGTCAGGGGTTATTGTTAAGACAGCAGAGAAATGGCCTGGTAATATGTTGGCTCTGTACACCCTGGATTCATACTGACAAGCATATCCACACTCATCAGACTCTCCACGAGAAATAGCTTGGAAGACATTTTCTATGTGCTCCTGGGAGCCAGCCTCTGTCTCTGACTTCTGGACCCCAAGAATCAGATGATTTAACAATGTGTGTGTGAAAGACGTGGGGTCAGGTTGAATTACTAGTTTTTATAACCTACAGTAGGCTTCTCCCATCACATCTTCAGTCATGGCAAAGCCAATATCAGGAATGTTTCACGCTCGATGGTGTTTTAAGCCCCCAACGTCGTCTTCCGGGCAGCGCTGCCACCTTAACCCATGCCTAACCCGTGGACTAGATGGCTATCCAGGCATGTTAAAATTCACAGGTTAAAAACAGGAATGATGAATGTTACTATATATACCACTAGGAACTACAGTTTTCCCACTGCACAGACATGTTTTGAGATGACACCCTCTAAAAGGTGAGAGGTCAACTTGTTGCTGTACACTGGGCATTCTTGTGTCAGAGTAGCCAAACTCCAATAAAAGTAGAAGGAATATGTAGAGACACAGGGACTTTTTCTTCTGAAGAGCTGAAAGTGATTCAAAGATAAGTGAGAAAATAATTCAGTCTACTGGGATATAGGCTTGTACCATGACATTTGTCTTGATTTGTCTTCAATGTTTTGTATATAGACTTATAGCCTACAGATGACTTGCTAAAAGTGATCAAATCAACAATACATGCTGCTCTACTGCCAATTAAAAATCCCCTTGTTTGAAGTGAATCAATAAAAACACAAACAAGGATAATCGTTTGTCCTTGTCATACCACATAGCTTCTCTTGACATTATCAACACCCACATACTAACATGGAACACCACGGCTGCAAACTGGCTCTCTTGTCATTTGAGAGTTGGAGTTCTCTCACAACTCTTTAGGTTGCCTAGCAACAGCCCTCTTTGAGAACATACTCCAGGTGAAGAGTTGTGGGTGGCTTGCCTTACTATATGCAAATACATGTGCAAAGGTGACCGCATAGTGCGGGGATAGTGCTGTTACCGATGATTACTGTGCTTACTGTAGCTCTGGTATACTTTGAATGCATGTGGTGGAGATTAGAATGCTCTGTGTGCTAAATAAAAAAATCATCTGACCATTATCAGCACAACTGTGACAAACAGACAGCTAAGAATGCATCAATATGCATTCTTGGGCTCTGCCTGAAAAAAGTAAATAGAAATGAGCTATAG
Source organism: Alosa sapidissima (assembly GCF_018492685.1). Classification (NCBI taxonomy): domain Eukaryota; kingdom Metazoa; phylum Chordata; class Actinopteri; order Clupeiformes; family Clupeidae; genus Alosa; species Alosa sapidissima. The sequence continues at coordinate 27,521,571 of NC_055972.1, read as the reverse complement.
TATGTTGCTTTAACATCCCTTTAACATGGTCCTTTTTTAAATCTCTTTCACACAAGGTGTCCTACTGTGAGTAGTGTGGGTGCTGGCCGGTCCCCAATGGTATGTGTGTGTCTGTGTGTGTGTGTGTGTAAGAGAGAGAGAGAGAGAGAGAGAGTGAGTGACAGAGAGAGAGAAGTTTGAGTTGTCCCAGTATAGTGGCCAGGCGAGAGTCCCATCTCCCGTGTGCGTGCACTGTAAAGGCTCTTTGTGCTGGTCACTGGGACAGCCTGGGCCAAATGAAAAAGGCATCTGTGAGCTTTGTTCTTTCCAGACCCTTAGATAAAGTCTGCACCAAGTGGTTACCATGGACACTGGTAACAGTCCCTCTCACTGTTACCGTGGAACTGGGAGATGAGAGAAGGAGGAGGGGGGGTTGATTCCATGCCTGATTTCAGACGCTCGGCACCTCACACTGAATAGAGTAGGCGGGCTGAGTTCAACTGGGCTCGCTGCCTCCCTCCCTCCCTCTCGCTCTCTTCCTCCCTCTCTCTTTCTCTTTCTCTCATATACTTACACATCCACTCATTTTATCTCCATCTCTGTCAATCCATCTATTTTTTTCTAGTGCTCTCACACGTTATCTTTCTATATCTCTCTCTTTCTCTCTCTCTCACCTCCTGAGGCTTGGCCACCATCCAGGGATCACAGGCAGCAGCAGGTGAATGCAATCACTCTGAGTTGCTGAGGAGGTGGCAGGCAGGTATGCAGACGTGTAGAATGGGGGGGGGGGGGGGGCGGGGTTGATGCAGACCTACATGTGTGTCTCATCTGGACACCTTGGCTGAGAGTTGAAAGGCTCCGGCGCCGCTGGAGACGTGATGACCTTCGAGTCGACACAAATCATGAGTTTAGCAACAGCATCCTCACATCTCCTCTGCCAAACAGCAGAGTTTGAAGAGTTGTGGGTGTGACCTTTGACCTATGCAAACGAACAATGAAAAGAGTGGGCGCAGCACCATGAAATGGGCCGCACAATGAAACAAAACGAGATAGAATGAAAAGGCAGCGCACCCACAGGATGACGTTTATCTTCCCTCTAAAGGAAATTGATATGGGTTGTTATTTTTTCTCACATCACTATCAAAAATGTCTTATCTGTATAGACCTTCTGGATCCTATTTCGATATGGCACTGCAGTCACCAGCTGAACAATGAACGTCAACATCAAATCATAAACTACAGAGAGTAAGTGTTCAGTCATGGAAACAAATCGTTTCATGCAAGCACGCATTCTCAAACAAATGGCTGTGAAACTTGAACTTCAGTTGTACATTGTGTGTGTGTATGTGTGAGTGTGTGTGTGGAGGGAGGGGGGGGCACTTCATCATGCTCTATAACAGTTTCATTCATCATGATGTGATTATTGGGGAGTTTGCATTGGCCGGTTTTGATTATTTGGGGGGGGGGGGCACTGATGTTTTCACACTGTAGCCTAGACACCCAAAAGAAATGTTACCCTTTACATCCTGATGATGAATGTGTCTGCACCTCTTTGACCATCCCACGGCATCGCTCTTCACTAGTATCTTAAGCTGCCTGGTCCAGCAGCCTAACATACAGTACAGTCATAGTCACTAACACCACCAAGACACTGGGCTTCTCATTCGCATGGCAACTCCACCACTTGGGTTTTAGAAAGAAAAAAATAAACAGAGCCCATTAGAAAGACAAAGGCAGTGGGCGTCATGCAGTCAATGGGATTTGTGAAGGTTACATAAGCGCAGCAGCAGCAGAAACAGCACTGGCATTTGGCTTAGAGGTTGGTTGGCAGTGTATGGCCTTTTTCCTTTTCAACATGGAGGAGATAAATCCTGGTGTGCAGTACAGTTCGGCTCTGGCCTCTCTGGTCTACAGGGCTCGTCCTGTGTGGGGGCCGAGTGGAGTGGACGGCGCTGTGCTGTGCTGTGCTGGGAGAGAACTCCTGGCATGGGAACGCAGCTCAGCCGTGAAGAGGACAGGAAGGGGGGGACTGGCCCCCTCACTCCCCTTTTCATTCAGACATGGACATGCCATGACCAACACTGCCCCCCACAATCACCAACACACTCACAATCACCACCAACACACTCACACTCACACACAACAACACCACTATCACCACACTAACACACAGCAACACCATCATCACACTCACACACAGCATCACCACCACCATCACACTAACACACAGCATCACCACCACCATCACACTCACACACAGCAACACCACCACCATCACACTCACACACAGCAACACCATCACACTCAAACACAGCAATACAACCACCATCACACTCACACACAGCAACACCACCACCATCACACTCATACACAGCAACACCATCACACTCAAACACAGCAACACAACCACCATCACACTCACACACAGCAACACCACCACCATCACACTCATACACAGCAACACCACCACCATCAACACACAACAACAGCAACAAGCATCAAGGCTACATAAGTTATATATAATATACAACTTTAGATATACGGTCATGGCTGAATTTGTTGGTACCCTTACACATTATTGCCTTTAATCTGTGGGGGGCATATTGAAAATCCCATAAGTGGGGCTATCCTGTGTCAATACCATTTGGATGCTTGTGATACATTTATCCACTAAATTGTATATCAACATCTCATTCAAATTGGATCCAGAGTAAGTGTGTTGCATGGAAACACTTAATGCTGAATGTGTAACTATATTTGGAGCACAGACTGAATAGATGATTCTATGATCCTTTACCAACCCCACACTCACTTGTCACATTGCTTAACTCTAAAAACATTAGTCTTTGTTTGCTAGTATGATAGCTTGATTGTTAACTCATTGTGAGGCTGATGGAGAAGTGGATGAAGTGAGAGAACTGGGACAGGGTTCTTGAAATGGTCAGAACCAAAGATTCTAGAATACTCTTTGGTCAGAATGTCTTGAGAATATGTCTATGGCGTGAGAAGTTTGACAGCTGTAACAACCTGTGTGTCTCTTTTTTCCTGCTGTCCACTATAAAAAGTTAAGTGGTCATCTGTGCTGGCCTAACACAGTCACTCTTTGGTCCGAACTGTTTTGAGAATATATCTATGGCGTGAGAGTGTTGATAGCTGTTACAACCTGTGTGTCTTGTGTTTTTTCCCTACTGTCCACTGTAAAAGGTTAACTGGTCATCTGTGTGGACTTAACACTTACAGTGACCCCAATTATTCCCCCAGCCTCATTGTCAAGTGTAGGAAATGGGATTAGCCTGTCAAGCAGCTCACTTTAAGTGTTACTGTGATCCTTGTGGTCAAAGATCCACTTTCTACCCTAAAGGTGCACACACACACACACACACACACACACACAAGGAGACACAACAGGTGGGCTTTATATAACCACACACTCCAGCAGGGCTGCTATGTTTATCAGTGTATCATTAAGCATCTTCTTCACACGGTCATGTGAGATGAGGTCGTGTAACCTCAGCCGGCCGCTTGACCTACGCCACAGTCAGTCACCACTCCGGACCGCGCTCCTGTCGTTTGTTCTGTTCCATTCTGTTCTCTCCCACCTGCGGCCTGCCGTAATTGAGTTGCCTCCGCTCCAGATATCTTAAGCCCAGGCACTAATCACGTCTCTCTCGGGCAGCTAAGCGGATTGGGCTCTGCCAACACACAGATTTACCCCACTGCCTGCTGGGGGCTGGGAGGAGCTTCGTAGCTCCGAGGTCACCTGACCCCCCCGCCCCAGGAAGTGACGATGAGTGGCTGAGGGCCTGGATGCTGCCAATCCCAGAGACTGCATGGCACAGCATCCCCATTGCTGGGTAAGGATGAGGGTAGGGCAGAGGTGAAGGGGCAGAGCAGTAGAGCAGTAAAGGTGCCAACACAAACGACCAACACTGTTTTTACTAGCCAGCCTGGGGTCAACACTTTGGGATCTTTACAACTACAACAATACATTACATTTATTTATCCCCCAGAGACAAGAAATACTATTTTCTGATTGGCTGGTAGGGTGGCAATTAATTAAGCACTTTATCTAGATACCAAAAGTGTTTCACAATGAAGAGAGTAACAAGTGGTGTTACAGTGTAGTTACAGGATAAATATAACGAGCACAGCGCCATTCAGATGGATGAGGATGATCTGTGGTTGGGGTATGGGGGTTGGGTGGAGGGATTATGATACTGTATTGTGTGACGTGTGTTACAGAATGCTCGGATATCTTTATACACATAGATCATTACAGAGTATTCTTCTCAAAGACAACGTCAAATGAGTCATACTACAAAACTATGCACAGGGAACTACAATAATATGTTGACATTTTTATGACTAGAGGAAAGGAATTGGCTATTTTCTACCTCTTACTGTTTGCTTTCATGGAGTGTGGAATGGATACCATGGAAACGGTGGTGCTGAAAGCTGGAGGGATGCTGGACAAATGTGCCGTCCATCTTGAGTCTGTCCACAAGCATGAGCCTCACTGAGTTTACATCTGCTGCCTGAGAGAAGCCAGGAGCATCACTGCAGGACACAGAACTTAATCAAGAGTGCAGTAATGCAGAGGCATACAGCTGGGCAAAAAACTACAACTCCCAAGCATCTTGTTTTTACCAGAGCTTTAATGAGAAATTATATTAATGTAAAATGTGATACAATGTAAAATAGAATCAAAACCTATTTGTGAACTCCATTGTATATCCACACATTAAGACAGAAAGAATTTTGAGAGAGAATGTTGAGAGCATTCAGTCATTCCGGAATCTAAAACAATTTCACATGTAAATCAGATTTTCTTTAAGACTATACACATTAATTTAACCACAAATCTTTCCTGATTCAATGATATGGCAATGACCAGTGCCTCAGGCTTTCAGCGTTGCATAAAGTGCTGAAGTTTCCCCGCACGTGTTTTGAAGCCAGACAGCTCTAGCTGAGGGATGTCCCTCTCGTTGGTGAAGTCAGCACGGGTGATTCGGCTGCTGGGGCTTCCCTTCGTACTCAACCAGGCCATCCTGTGGAGAAAAGTCAACCAATAACCAATACCCAGAATTCAACCAGAGGATGTTCACAGGTGCTACATTCTCATCAGCCATTTTGAATCAAAGTTTCTTTCTTTACCAGAGTGAGCACATAATGCAACCAGACGTTGTTTGCCAACCACCATAAAAACCTGAAGAAGAAGAAGAGTGAGCACATGTCTAGTTTTGTAGTCCTACTAAGTGTTCTCAGTCTATGAGAAGAGACCGCATGCGAGGGCCAGATGAGTTTATATCTGCTGCTTGTGAGTAGTCAAATGGCATCATTGCAGGACACAGATCTCACAGTGATATAGTCACACAGCTGGGTACAAACCAAAACTCGTCTGCATGAAGTTTACCAGAACTTTATTGACCCTTTAATGAGAAATGATATTACAGTATAAAACAGAATCCAATTTGTGCATTCCATTGAATATCTACAAATTAAGAGTCATAGATTTTCTGGGATAATGCAGCCATTAGGGAGGATGAAACTAATTCACACAAAAAATCAGATTTTTTCCACTAACTATACACATCAATTTAACCACATGTTTACTGATTAAATGAAACAGTATTGATCAGTGCCTGAGGGTTTCATGCAATTATCAAATTATTTCATAGCCTGTTTTTCAGTAGCGTGTGCCAAAGCCAGACATCTCCAGGTGAGGGATGTCCTTCTCATTGGTGAAGACTGCACGGGTGATGCGACTGCTCGGGCTTCCCTCTTTACTCAGCCAGACCTTCCTGTCGACAGAAGTCACTTGAGTTGCTTGATCATGCACTACTTTACCCAGAATTCAACATGAGAATACTCAGGGATGCTACACTGTCATTGCTCATATTGGAACCCCACCCACCCCACCCCACCCCCCATGTCTGGTTTCATATTCAGTGTTTAACTGCTTTGCTTCCTTCATAAGGGAGTACTTGATACAATGATAATGAATGACTATTACATTTCATGATGCAATTATGAAGAGCTGCGGGGAGTTGTTATTAGATTGAAAGTTTAATCCTGTTTGGAAAGCATAACTGTCGTACAATTTCTTCACACGTAACATCTGAGAACTGATTCAGGTTATGTAACATGGTTCACGTTCTGTGATATATTCTGTGTGCTGATACAAAGGGTATTATTGTACGAGTAAACACTGTTTCTTTCAAAATGCTGTGTTAATTTTGAGGGTTTCACCATTTACAACATTTTACAGCTTTTTACTAAGCTGACCAGATATGCAAGCAAGGCATTACTGGGTAATTTGAAGCCATCAGACAACGTTAAAGCGCTTAAATTGAGTAAAAGGCGGAGCACATAAAAAAACCTGGGAACTCACATTCCATCTCCAAAATTAGCATCCTTCAAATGAACCAGTTGCAAGGAATCCTGAGGTCCTGAAGTGGTTTCTCTCTTGAGAATTTAACTTTTCTTTTTCAACAGCTCATACTGTCCAAACAAGGCCTTCCAGATGGCCAGAATGAATGTTCGCTTTCTAAAACAGATGGCTATCCTGCAGGGTTAGCATTAGTTCAAATGGGTTTATTTTGGGTATAAACTATGTAAGGAGAAACAAAACAAAAAAACACATCAGGACTACAGAAATCAACTCCTTATATAATGAAAGATTAAATATTGTATAAAGAAAACAGCATAACACCAAACTATCCATGACCAAATAGTACATCAGTTTCATTAAAGAATCATTCTACTGTTAGTTACTTAATGATCAACAACTGCAATAAAAGTCTATATAATTTAACTAAAAGGCATTATTGTCAGTTCAACCAAGTTCAACCATTCAACCAAGCTGGTTTCCTATAGATCTGACATGATGTAAAACAACTGAGGACTGTTCAGTCTTGCGTGTACTGTCGGCTTGTTGACACAGCAGGCTCCTCTAGAGAATCTAAGTCATTAAGGACTCGTATATATATATCTGTGCCTCATATGAGCGCCTGTGCTTGCATGTCCAGTTCTTAGAGAGGACAGTGCCCCTTTTAACTCCTGCAGCTGGACCTCAGCTCAGCAGTGTTTGCTATCAAACCTGTTACAGTCACCACGAGAAAAACAGCTGGAGGCAGGCTGGCAGGGCACGGCAGTCAGGCAGTTGCCAACCGTGATGTTGCCACCCTGCTGCCTTCAGCCTGGTGGTGTGGGCGGTGGCAGCGGGGGCGGGGTGGGGTCACAGGGGTCACGCTCGGCCTGTCAGCAGCATGTAGGTCAGAGTGGCCCTGAGCCAACTCCGGGGCTCGTCCCTGTGAGCCTGTGTGCGGTTACGATTACGGCCGCGGCCGCCCGTAGATTAGCGCAAACTCAGAGGATCAGCTCTCACTACCGTTACTCACTCACACACACACACACACACACACACACACACACACACACACACACACACACACACACACACGTGGCTGCCCCTCCATGCAGCAACTCAGACTTGCTGGGAGTTCAGTAGGGCCATGGCAACAGCAACAGCAACAGTGACATGACTGACAGCTGCTGCAGGGGGGACGAGGGAGGGCGAGGCACAAGAGCATGAGGGGCAATGCCAAGGGCAAGGTCTCCATCTACTGCCCACCCGTACATAGCATCGCCATCGCCCATCGGGCGCTGCCCAGGTCCAGCAATGCTGCAGATTTACTAGCAATTGAGGAGCTTAGTGATCACAGTCACACAGAACTGCACAGGCGTGTTAATCCCCTTTTTATTTTCATGTTGTAAATAAAGCGCTGGTCAGGAGTGGTGGTAAGAATAAGCTCTGCATCAACAGAAACATTACAAATCTCATACAGGAAGAGTATAGCATGCACTGCCTTTCAATGGTGGTAGGTGCTTTCAGGCAAAGAACATTCTTTTATCTCAACCTAAGGATTAGAAATATTACTCATGCTTGGACTGGACCTTCTGAGAACGAATGTGTAACCGAGTTAGCCCAAATTAAAAGCACATGACAGCAAACTGATTGGATAAGCACATGAGAAGAAAGTGTGTGTGTGTGTGTGTGTGTGTGTGTGTGGAGAGATATAGAGAGTGAGTGAGAGTGTGTCTGTAATCTCCGTATCAGCATATCCATTCAGTGGAGAAAAATGTGCTTGTGTGTATGAGTGTGTGTGTATGTGTGTGTGTGTGTGTATGAGTGTGTGTATGTGTGTATGTGTGTGGAACACTGTGCTTGTACATACAGTGTACATGTGCATGAGTATGTGTCAGAACTGTGCAAAGCATTGATTCATCCAAGTTATCTGCACAAGTGTAAACACCCACACAATACCACCCACCTACTCTCAATCGTAGAAGTGTGAACATCTTCAAATGACGTGTGTGTGTGTGTGTGTGTGTGTGTGTGTGTATAAAGTGAGGGGGCAGCGGCCTAGCAACACCATCACTATGGCACCATTTGGAGGGAAAAAATCCTTCCACAAGAATATTTAGCAGGGATTAGAAACGGTTCAAAGAACAAAAACGAAAACCGGAAACGAACATAATTTTTGGATGAACGTGACCGAAAACGGGAACAAAACCAATTTCACTTGTTCCAGAGTGAAAATGCTATTTTCAATTTCAGATAACCAGTTAATAACGGTATTTATCGTTCAAATGAACCTTTATTTAAATATTATTCAAAAGTCCATAGGCTTGGAAAGTCAGCTGCCCATAGGGTGAATTTAGCCAGATTTTATGAATCAGTGTCTCCCCTGTATAATAGGCTAGAACTACTAGTTGATAAAAACGATTTTCATATCCAACACTATCTGCCTTTTCCAAGTAGCCTATATTACTGAAACATTGTGTGAGACACTAGGAACATATATATAGGCATGTCATGCAGTTGGTAGCACCACACATAGGTTAGGCTATTACAGGGCTTAAAGCAAGGACATTTTCTGTGCCTGAAGTTAGGCTATCAGACATTTTTTTATATTACGTAGGGGGGGGGGGGGGCATATAGTATTGTGCACCGGCCATAATTCAACTTGTAAAGACAATATTATTTTTAAAGGAACGTTATTACCTGTTCTTCTATAACATTCTAACCAGTTACCATTTAGAGGAGAGGCCTTGGAACACTGGAACAGGAAAGAAAAAATATTGTTTTTTCTCAGAGCGAACCGAAATGAAAATCATTCTGTTTTAAGTCCCTGATATTTTATGTGAGTGTCAATAAAGGGAAAAAATCCTCCAAGTGCATCTCCAAACTGAATCCCACTCTCCACCACTCCAAATTTGGGGGCAGATGCTCAATACCATCTATCAAAGCCGGCAGAGCTGAAATCACAGCATGACAAACACCCCCTACTGAGAATATCATGGATAGGCCGACTCTGAGACCTTCGGGAGACAGACAAAGCCCTCTGACAGGGTGCATGCTCCACTGTCACTCCCAAACAATCATTAAAGCAGCATGACCACTGCATGTAGTGGGCATGCAGAGAGCCAGTGTTGCCCAGTGCATAGATGATCACACTGCATTAACACACACACACACACACACACACTTATAACATGGCTAAGAGGGATTACAGCCCAGATTCCAGGCCATCTGCGCCACAAAGACAGGAGCCCAACACACACATACACTCACACACACACACACACACACACGTATACATGCACACATATGCAAACACATATACACTCACACAAAACACACACATACTGTACACACACACACACATTTCCCTAAGACTCTTCACCCCTCCACTGGTCCTCGCCCCTCTATCTGCCTCTCTCTTCCTCCTCCTTCTCACACACACACACACACACACACGCACTCAGACATACATATATATATACATATAAACACACTTTCTGCTTTTTCCCTCTCTCATTTTCTTAGCCTGTCACCAGGCCTACATCCTTTAAACATCCTCTCCTCCTCCTCCTCATCTTCCTCCCATCCTCCTCCTCCTCGGGCTGCTGTGGTGCCCGTGTGTGTGATGTGGGTCAGAGTGCTCCCGGGAGAGTGGCAGCGCTGCTAAAATAGATTTGGTGTGGGCAACGGGTCGCCTCCCTCAGTGCACCAGCCAGCCAGCAAACCCAGAAAACTCACACGCCAGCCCTCCAAGAGCATGCGCTGCCTCACTGCCCAGAAAGCTCACAAACCAGCCCTGCCTCTACTACCCAAAAACCTCACGAACCAGCCCCTCTGAGGACGAGCGCTGTCTCTGCTGCCCAGCAATGCGCATGCCTTTGCAGGCTTCTCAGAGAAAGAAAGAGAGAGAAAGAGAGAGGGGGAGAGACAGAGAGATAAAGAGAGAGAGAGAGAGAGAGAGAGAGACCATTCTTAGAAATCATGCACTTGTCTGTGGCTTATGGTGACCGCCTGTTCACTGTTTTCACTTTTCCATCATAAACACGGAGCTCTTAGGCTCACTAATAAAGGAAAATTATCTGTACATTTACCTTATGAAGCTGTCTCTGTTCTGCATCCCTTTATTATATACAGTATTGGAAAACAATATGTTTATCTTGTTTATCATATCTTAATTCACAGGGTAGCTTTGTTTTTAGTGGACCCAGTTCAATCTAATACAGACTACAAAATAGCACTCTGCAAACTCTCCACTATACAATCACCTGAGATTAATGACTCTACTCCCACATAAAATGTTGCAAAGGTATGCAGTGTCTCATCAGCCACCAGGTACACATCTACTGTGCAGGAACGTTTAGAATAACCACAATAAAGTACCAGCACATATATGGCGGTAAGGACCGTCAGGCAAACATACTGTACTCTAAATAGTGCAATCTAGAAAGTCATAGGACCATTGTAACCTAATCATATACAGCACAACTTTGTAAACAAATCATCATACACAAATGACAAGGTCATCACTACCATTGAATGAGTGACCTTCCTTAATCAGGAAGGGATATATGACAAAAAATGTATATGAAGGAAGATAGCTGATCCTAAACACTCGTGTCCAGACCTGGATCCATGGAAAATGACTGTATGCTTTATGGTGTCCTTGTTGGCTTTAAATATCATCATCAGCACCATGACGGCCATGGAGTCTCCTATGTCTGGCCACTCTGTGTGGAAGAAGTCCTTTGCTCTAAGAAAGGCTATAAATCTAATCTAACATTTTCATGAGCAGGGGCCACTTCCTATATTTCCTCTTGAGTGCAGAGCATTATAGCTCCCATGCTAACCAGCAAAGCCAAAATAAACCCCATATGGAGTTTCAGGCACAGACATACTTTGCATACTATGAGGCAAAACTATGTTATGTATCTAAATGTATGAACCAAATGTATATTAATGACTGGGAATGGAGCCATATCATGTGCACTTCATATGGGCTTTGTGGAATCTGGCAACAGCAAGTACAACACATCGCAACCCAAAATGTTCACAGTCCTGTTTAAACAGCTCACTGGTTTGTGCCACAGAAAGTTACTGACTTTTAATATCCCATAAATCATCTGTACACAAGCAACTAAGCTACAATCAAACACTTAAAAAATAGCAGTCACTGAAATCACACGCACTTTTAACATTATTTGACAATTAATAACAATGAGATACCCGTTTTGCATTGCAACTGTACCACATTAGAATCCACAAAAACACAAATATGGTCTCAGTAAAGCCTGTGGTTTAGGAGTGTAAACGTTAACGTGTAAATGGTTAGGGTTAATTTAAAACCGTCAAAACATGTATGCAAATATGGCCCTTCCCGCCCTGTTTTGCATGAGCTTCCTGACTTATCTTCTTGTGGCATAGCAAAACAAACGTTTGACCTCCAGGCCCACATATTTGCCGTTTGAGCGACCTGCAGACATACTCTGAGCAGCATCACACCCACTTGTGCCTGCATACTCCCTCGGTTTGTCTGTGTTGTGGTCTGGCCTTATGTTAGAATAGATACTCAGCTCCCTCTCTCTCTCTCTCTCTCTCTCTCTCTCGCTGACTGTCTGTCGTCCGATGGTGCCTCCAGGACTTAAAATCAAACTGCAGCAGTTCTGATGTCATCCGATGCAGTCGCCCCCACGCCAATGACCTCATCACATTTGTGGGTGAGATATAGCTTACCCAGGGGACGTGGACGAGAGCACACACCTCTCTCATAATAGATCACGCAGAAACGCTCTCAGTTGAAACACACTCTCAGGGGTGAATGCGAGCCCTTTTGGCATCGCTGCGAGAGACGCCTGATGCATTGCGCAGAGAAATGTGCTATAAAAATCAATCTCCAGACAAGGGAGAGTCAGAGGATGATTCAACATCCAAGGCAGAAGCCCTGTGACGCCAGACAGTAACCCTCATAGTCTAGAGACATCACAACAAGAGCAATCTCTCAATAAGACTAAAAGAGCAATGACATTTTTCTCCCCCGGAAGAGATTTTTTTCCCTTGAACCTTCTGCAAGAAGGTGCAAGGAAATGCATCAAGTATATGAGTGTAGATTAAATAACAGTTAAACTGTCTGGTATAAACTGGTATGAAAGGGGTGGAGGGGGGAGTATATATCATCCTTTTAACAGTAACCTATGTTGTGTGTGAAGAGATGTACAGAGCATGGATGTATTATGGTACAGGACAGAGGAGATGTACAGCTCTTACAGAGGATGGTAAAGACTGCCACCTGCTGGTCTAAAGTGGAAATCGCACCTTCCGGTGTGTAAATTGAATTCCTTCTCAGTGATGATGATCAGTGTAGCCTACATAGTGAGTAATACAGAAATAAGGCATGAATAAAAAATACACAATAATCAATTTAAGAAGGTGTTAAGTGTGTTAGTGTGTGAAGTGTAAGTAGCTCATCTGCATCTACAACTTAAGAGCACCAGTTAAAAACATCTTCATCTCAACTATGCCTATATAATTCCTCCAGTGGCTCAGGAGGTAGAGGAGTCGTTCAGAAACCGGTTTGAGCGGTTTGAGCCCAACTCCTCCTGACCCTGTCGAAGTGTCCTTGAGCAAGACACTTAACCCCAGTGCTCCCGATGAGCAGGTTGGCGCCTTGCGTGGCAGCCTCCGCCATCGGTGTGTGTGAATGGGTGAATGTGAGGCAAGACATTGGAAAGTGTTTAGGGTACTCGGAGAAGTCGGAAAAAGCGCTGTATAAATGCAGTACATTTACCATTCCTATTATGGGGCGGTGGTGGCTCAGGAAGTAGAGGAGTTGTTTAGTAATTGGAAAACTCGTCTCCTCCTGACCCTGTCAAACTGTCCTTTCAGCAAGGCACTGAACAACAAACCCCAATGTGCTGGTTAGCACCTTACACCATCGCTGTGTGAATGTGTGTGTGCTTTTACTCTGTACTCTGCTCGGTGGAGTAGAGGCTACATAAACACAGTCCATTCACCGTGTAGCTGCTAGTACAGTTAGAGAAGGTGGGACAACTCACATCTCTTTGACCTTGTCTCTGGGCCCCTGTACCTGCCCCACCACTGTCCCTTTATTGGTGTTCTTCACCCAGCCAACACAGCCCAGGCTGAGGCCCTCCTTCTCTGTGTACTGAACACACACACACACACACACACACAGCGAGAGAGAGGGAGCAAAAGAGGGAGGGAGGGAGAGAGAGAGAGAGAGAGAGAGAGAGGGAGAGGAAGAACTATGAGGAAATCTACCAAATTTAAATCCAATCGTTGAAAATGTGTGGTACAGCAGTAAGCAACTTACCATTCGGAAACAAACACCTAATGAAAAACAAAACATTTTAGCCAGTGGTTATCAAATGCAATAATTTCACACAATAACACACAATCCATTTCATGCTCATATAAGAAATGATTATGATAATGAACAATAAAAGATACTCTTTGAAATCGAAGTGACTTGTGGAATAATGAACAGCATGCAAACAAAACAACTAAACCATCAAGCCAGTACAGGTATCCTGCTCATTTGCTTTAGTTTTATACAGACAATACTTCATATGAATATGTATGCATGTTTACACATTGACGTGAGATCATTTTTCATTTTCAAACGGAGCTACAGTATATCATGAGATATCTGCAGCAAGAGTTACACAGTTACTAAGCTGCATGCTTTTTTGAAGACTAAATTTAGAAGCACTGCAAAGATGGCAGCCATTACATTACAAATTACAACCTGTTCACACGTCCACAAGTGCTACTGTTCACAAGCTCCCCCACATCCTACCTTGAACGTGTCCATGTATCTCAAAATCTACGGAGCACAGGTCGGAGGACATTGTGAGCTGCGACGCAGTGTGTGCAGGTGCAGAGAGAGGTGTGTATCCAGTTACAGCTGCCACTGGAGGGGCTGCGAGCTATTTTTAAGACAAATACATACGCAGTCAAGAAACCAATGACCCACTCTGGCAAACTGAACAAGCTAGATGATACAGCAACTTTTTCCATTTTGCAATGATGATGTGCTACAGTTTTTATAGAACAAATTTTGTTGACATGGGTTCAGAAACAGCTCCACTGTCAGCTGGTCAGTGGTACTGGGTGGGTCATGTCTTAGTGCACGTCTGCAGTCTGTGTTGTGTTTCTGCAAAAAAAAAAAAACCTTACAACATTGCAACAAAGGCATAAAAAACTATGGGCCATACCTTTTTGCATTTCTGGAAGAACATGTGAATATGCAGCATGATTGAGGTTTTGTCAAATGAGCAACTGTGACAGCAGACGTCTTTGAGGTTGCTCAACCCAGGTCATTATCCTGTGTATGACTGTAAGACCGCAACCCGATACTGTTGAAATCATAATACAGACACCAACTATAACTAAACATTAATCTGAGAAAGAATACTGGAGACCAATTGTGTTTCAGTTACAGTGTAGGATACTCTATACATTCGGTCCTTTAGTGCTCAAAAGCTTGCAAATAATGTTTTTTTGTATATTGACCAGCTGAGAACTGGTCAATATACAGAGACTATTTTCAAATAGTCTTTGTATAATGTATGTTACATGTCTTTTACACTTAGTTGGGTTATGAAAGGCTTGTGGATTTTTGTAAATATCTGTAAAACACCTATGGCAAAACTTAAAAAAAAAAAAAAACAATACTGAGAATGGAGTCTCTGACATAACCAATGTGCCCCCATGTAACATTGTTGTGGGTAGAGAGAGGCATGACTCTTTCTGTTGGTTTTAGACTAATTGGGTACCCCCTTAGCGCTAAATGGGTACCCAGTACTAGAACATACACAAAAAGAGGAATTCCTTTATTATGTTACTTCTACCCAATATTCTACCCAATGATTCTGTACAGACAGTTGTACAAATAGACATCTGAGTATCCTTTAAATTAAAAAAAATTAAAAAATGTTAAATAAATGCACTTCACTATATGTCCACTAGAGAGTGTAAAGCCTTTTGAAGCAGGCATCCTTCATTGCTAGAAAGCTTTCATACTCCAGCTTTTATTCATTCATTCATTAATTCACTCATTCATATATTCATGCAGCCATTTTTATGGTTTGTATTGCAGAATCAACAGCAACCATTACAGCATTAATATAGTGACTTATACAGTAGCATACATTATCTACTTTAGGTAGCTCCATGATCGCGCTGAAAAAATTTGACACAGCAAAAAATAAATAAATAAACGTAATTATGAAGTGCATGTTTGGTTTGGATCCCAAGAACATGGCAGACCTGCAGGCACCTCAGACTACCTGACACTTTCAATAACACGTTTTGCCTTGCAGGTCAAAATGCAAGTAAAAAAATATACCACATTTATTTATTTGTTTGTTAGTTTGTTTGTTTAAAAAAAAAAACTAAAGACAGTAAAATTGAAAAAGCAATGGTAAAATGGAGAGGCTATAAAAAAGAAGGCTATAACTCAAAAGTGTGTAAGTGTGTGCTAAAGGCAGAGCGGACACCGTGGGTCTGCTGTAGCTGTCCCCCGTGCCAGCCTCTCGTCCTCTCCCGCTGATCTCTTCTCTCCATCTGCTCTCTGTTTGCTGCTGTGGCACTTGGCATTTGAGGGTTCTGAGTTCTGGTTCTGAGTTGTAAGCCTGGGGCCTGATGGAGAAGACTAGTGAGGTCAGACTCCTCGGGCCTTAGGGGTCAGCTTCAACGGACAATTAGGGAAAATACCACGTGCCCACAGTAGAGAGATTTTCATACTGCCTACTGACACCCTGGCAAAACACTGTCTAATCCACGAGGGATTACAGCTACAAGGAGCATGCTCTGTCACCACACACACACACACACACACACATAGGCCTAGTCCCACACAAACACAGCTGTACAAGTATGTGACTGGCACGTACACACAGTCATGCAAACACACACAGAAAGCAGACTCAAACACACACACACACACAGACTGCCACATGCACCAATGCACGCACAAGCACACTTCATCACCGGAATACGCATGAGCGCACCCACATGGACACATACACTGAAGCACCACCACATGCATGAATGCATGCAAGCACAAGTATACACACATACACACACACACAGACAAACACACAGCTAGTCCGTTATTCAGTTCATCTGATGCACTAATGCATGTTCTTCCCTGGAGGCAGAAATTAGTGAGGCTCAACGGCTCCCAAAAATAAAAGAATGCTCAAATTACTCCTCATCCCTCCAGAATTTTAGCTCTCCACTTCACATCTCATTATAAGGCCCTTTTGTACGAGCCGGAGAGAGAGAACGCTTCACAAACTCTCTCTGCTAAAATGTCCTGTTTAGTTTTCAATTAAAGATGTTTGGCAGAGAGTCCATCGAGCCTAATGAAGCAACTGTGAAAACAGCTACAATAATAGTTAATGAAATATGAGCATTTGGTGAGTAGATAGATAAGTAAATAAATAAATAAAGTCTGGGTTTAAAATTAGGAACCTGGCCCGTGTCCAAGGACAAAGAATTCAGTGTGGTCAGATTAGATATCTAATATTAGAGTAAGAGATGGGATGTTTCAGCTCCAGCTGTTCTGCACGGATTCCTGGGTGGCTGGGAGTTGTTCAACTGACGCAGCTGTGAAGGGCATAGCCAGCGCCGTCGGCATCTGCTGGGATTTAGCTCTGGGAAGACACAGGCATCTCAACAGCAGCACAGCAGAGCACCCACACACACACACACATACACACAAACACACCAAACATGCCGACGGGACAGACATACACACACAAATATGTGGCAACACACAGGCAAGACACAAACAAATAAACAAACACAGAGGCACAACGAGGACGTATGCAAACATGAAGACTTGTGCCAACACACATGGAGGAGAAGGGCACTTAAAGTACACACACTGCCTGTTCCTATCTGTCTTTTTCTCCTCGCTACACCTGCTCTGTCAACCCCCACCCCCTCCACACACACACACACACACACACACACACACACACACATACACACACAATCTACATACGAAAGGGCACTGCTACGGGGCTGCCAACTGGGTATGTTATGATGACTTGCACAATGGGAATACTCATTGGAATATGCAACATAAACAGCCTCCCCCCTTCTCTTGAAACACCCCCCCCCCCAACCCCTCCAGCATCTCCAACTGTCCCCTTGTGCCACTGAGATGACAACTGTTTTCCAAACTTGCTAAATTGGGAATTGTTGGAAAGCGCGCGCGCTGGGAGATGGAGTGGTGATATAATCTAATCTGGTCTCCCGCGCTCTTTACACATGGTTGGCTTTCCTGTTTGGTGAAGCGGCGTGTGCCTCGGCGCGACCGGGCTGCGACTGTGGCTGGGTTGGGTTGGGCCTGGCTTTTTTAGGTCGGCGTGTTCTCTCAGCGTCTGTGGAACATGTCGAGTGCTGTTTGCTGGGACGCGGCGGCAGCGTTGCCGAGGCGATCCCTCGGGCCCTCGTCAGCTGCGTGGGCAGCGTGCGGCACAGAGAGGCGTGCGGACGGTTGAGCTGCCGGCCAACACGTCAGCCTCAGCTAGCGAAAATATCACAGACGACCGCAAACACAGATACACTCACACAAACACACACATACACACACACACAAAAACAAACATCTGCGGGCACTCATACACACAGACTTACGCACGCACACAAACACATGTAAACACACAAAAACATAAACAACTACATGCACACACACACACACACACACACAGAGACAGAAACATATACATTGCCTTAGGACAGAATTGACAGACACATAAAATGCTGACACGCACACACACACACACCATTTTATGTAACTATAACTGAGTGCATAGTGCTCTGTTAAATGCCCTGTATTACTTCTGATTAAATGACTTGGTCCAGTTAAAGGCAAGGGCTGACATCACTGGGACTGGTCTGTGTACAGTATGAATGCATGCATGCACATGTGTTTGGATTGAGGGGAGTTGTCACAGCATGTCACATACAGCTTACTGTGTGTATGTGCCTGTTGATGTTATGGCAAACTGCCCTCACATGAAAAGGTTAAAGGTCACAGAGTTCACTGTACACACATCCCACAGTTCCACAAGAGGGATGTGTCACCATGGCTGCCTAACGCATTGTGATGTCAGACAGCACCTGGGGCACTGTGGGAATGAGGCTGCCCGTTCTGAGCCAGCGCACGAGAGAGACCACATGAGCAAAGCACACGCAGTACAGCACAGCTCAGCACAGCTCAGCACATCCCCCCACCCAATCAGTGGATATAAATCAGGTTAGCGCTGGTCATCTATTTTAATACCGCAATTAAAAAAAAAAACTAAAAAAAAACGATGCATTATTTAAAACTCTGCCATCCATATTTCATTGTTTGCAGGATTCCCAGGAGTTTTCACCATTAACGTTAACTCGAGAAATTTACTTGTTTCCATGCACTGTCTATTCAGATCTGCTCAACTGCCTGGAAAACCTGACCACAGTTTAAATTCCACAGTCCACTATGAAATATACATTACGGCGTAACCGTCAGTGTCTCCACTGGAGGCTTGGCTGGACCCAACCATAAATGTATGTTATGTTATGTACTGTAAATGCTTTATGTTTAACATTGTCATGGTCAAAACCAAAAGGGAAAGGACAATAATTCCATACATCAGACGGTGCACGAAAGAACACCTAAATTGTATCACTTAAATTACATCTGCCATTTTAATTCAAGACAATGGGTTTTAACAGTCAGACAGAGCAGAGCATGGATCTATTAACTGAGTAGCCCAATGAACAGGATTTTCTAAGCATGCATTCTTACATTGAGCTAGAAAGCATGCTGTTCATGTAGATTTCAATGACTAATATTTCGTACACTTCTGTGACCAGTAGATGTCACTGAAGACAAAAAGGCCCCACTCATCGAGACCCCTCCAATAACTTTCCACTTGAGCGAGTAAAACAGTCAAAGACAGGTTTCATAATTCAGGTTTGTAAGCTCAGTCATAAGGTTTGTGGATATTCATATGATTGTTGTATAACTTTACATTATATTATACAGATGGGAATTTGAGATGAACACAGTGAAATGGTAAACCATGGCAGCTGAACAGCACCCGTGCTAAAACACATCATGTCTCTCATCATGTAGGGTAACATTAAATTCTTTCACAGCAACACAGACTATACCCAGCTCACGCTCCCCCTTAGTGGGTGAGCATTCCGATGCTGTGTGAATTCTGCTTTACAATGACAGGAAGAGGCAACATCGAAGGGATCATGTCTGATTTCCACGCTCATGCATGTAACAGGAAATATACTGTACACAGTGTGGTTCCGTGAGTCACCAGGATTCACTTTTATATTGATGTGCAGTCCATGAAAAGAAATTGCTAAACATGAGCTGAAAAAATAAATAACAGATTATTATATATCTCCATGTTGCACACACAGACACACACACCGAAGATTAATGAAATAATGGAGATTATGTGCAAAGATGCAGACAGATGAACAGATTGACAGACACATACACACACACACACACACACAAAGAGAGAAATAGGGGGTAAGAGAGAGAGATTGAGCTGTTAGGACATTCTGCATAATATCTATTCAAATGGAGGAGCTAAACAGGGCCTTGCTCCAGCAAACTGATTGGTTGGGCATTTGTTTTTTTATATAGTAACCTAGATTCACTTTAGGGAAAAACACACTCTGCACTGTTGTAGTGTTTGCTTGCAGCAGAGGGCTAACTGCATTGGCTACATGGTTAAGCTAATCACAGTGCAAGAGGGGGTAAAAGGTGTCAGTCTTCACAGTGCCTCTGATTAACCCTATTACAAATAATGATGTTTGTTCCGACACACACTACCATGCTGACACAGCAACAGAGGCTTCTGGGTTAAATGGCACTGCTGTTGGGGAAACCTAAGGAGTATTACCGTCCAGCTGGATGACTGCTGACACAGCCCAACACCAGAAACACTAAGCAGGGGGACATAGCAAGTACAAGAGGTTTTAATTCACACTGAACAATGAACTTATGAGTGTTTCCATAAACACTTGGCCAAAATCCTCCTGCTCAAATTGGCTAAACCTTGCCCTTTCACTGTTTTTCTTTGGGACGGCTCAGCTAGAGCTGGACGTACTGTAAGCCCCATAAGACCTTTCACACACTTCCTGTCTATCAGATGGGCCTGGATGGTGCTGTCCACTGTTCATTACCTGAGCAGAGAGATAGAGAGGGGGGGGGGGGGGGGGAATTGCACTTTTTGTTGAATATGGCAAATTCCTCCTTCTGTTTTTCTAGCTGTCTGCGCCGTGTGTGTGCTATAAATAATGCTGCTGTTTGTTTCCCATTAAGAACCAGGGCCGTGTACAAACAAATGGCTTGGACCAGCCAATGACAACAAGGGATGTGCATGTTCCAATGCACCAGCCAATAACAACAAGGGATGTGCATGTTCCAACGCTGCTTCATGGGCATGGGATTGGTGGCATTTGATTGGCTGTTAAGGTAATGTTTTCTAACATTGAGACAGTACCTTTTTATTTAGGAGTGTCCTCTTGCACAACTTATCTGAGACTTCTGCAAAGAGAGGGAGAAGAGAGAGAGACACTAAAAGAGAGAGAGAGAGAGAGAGAGAGCCAGTGAGAGAAAGAAAGAGAAGATGAGTGAGTGAGCAAGAGAGTTGAAAGTGATAGTCTCTCTATCATTTAATGATGCTATAGCTGTTTAACAACACTTTGAGGGAACGTACCCCTTCTCTAATTAGGGCCAGCCCTAGGATGGTGACTAGGCTCTTCTAGTCCAGCGAGCGAGCCGCAGCTCCTTACCTCACGGCTCCGGGCTAAAAATAGCCATAAACTCCCACTGACCCCTGGAGCCGTGGCAACGTAACGTGATTTAGTTTGGCATCTTTGTGAGGACTGATTTTGAAGAGCTTTAACCTGCTGTAAGCTGGAAAGTCCACACAAAGAGAGAAAAAAGTGTGTGTGGGGTGGGGGGGGGGGGGGGGGGGGGGGGAGTAATACACAGAACACCCTTAGGGAGGTTCCACCATGCAGATGTCCACTTTTGGAGAGCCATATTGTAGCAACATAATGTTGTGACACGATGCTCTTCTCCTTCGTCCGTCAAGACTCTCCCTCTGTTCCCCAAACACCATTCAGCTGGGGAAGTTGAACTTTGGCTGATTGTGCCAGTTGTGGTTTGTCTGTGCCCATTTTGGGGGCAGCCGTGGTCTACTGGTTAGCGCTTTGGACTGGTAGCCGGAGGGTTGCCGGTTCGAACCCCGACCAGTAGACAACGGCTGAAGTGCCCTTGAGCAAGGCACCTAACCCCTCACTGCTCCCCGAGCGCCGCTGTTGTTGCAGGCAGCTCACTGTGCCGGGATTAGTGTGTGCTTCACCTCACTGTGTGTTCACTGTGCTGAGTGTGTTTCACTAATTCACGGGATCAAAAGAGTATATATACTTATACTTATATTTCAAGGCCTGCATTTAGGTCTACACAGTTAGTGGGCATAGGATGTTTTATGTAGAAATAACATAAAATCACTTTCCCTAAATGAGCTATAGAATTCACATATTTATAAAAGACCATCAATACTAGTAAAATGTCAGCCTATTCAGATCAAACTCCTGTCTATAATTCTGTGGAATAACAGAGAGCTTTCTTTTGTGGAGGGCATAATTATAATGGACGTGTATGTGTCAGCCAAGTTCATGTTGGGAGAAACCCACAGTCTTAATCTTGCTGCTAAATCTCACTCTTAAATAGCTTACATTTCATATTTTGGCAACAGAGGGTTTTGTTTCGGCTGTAATTGCTTTAATCTGGGCAGCTGCGGACTGCAGGCTACTGGATGGGTCGCTTTGCTGCTTGCTTAGGTTACAATATTTCTGTTCCAATGATAAACACAATAACAGAGCTAGAAAGCCAATGACAAGTGTTGTGCTGCACGACAGAAATGACATCTGTTTACAAAGCTGTATATCCTGCATGGGAATGGTTATCAAATTCATAGAAATATGTTAAGAAAGCTGGAACTAAAACCAAGGTGCAAACCCAACAGAGACCCAATTTTGTTAAATATTTCAATAAATATTTTAATTAGCCTAATCATCATGAGCACTAATATCTGTATTTGAAATACACGCTGATATCCCTGCAAAAATGTCAAAGATCTATGGCCTGAAGTTTGAGTGACACTAGCATCAGTATACCAAAGGGAATGATATTTATTAAATAGTTTAATATGTGATATATCAATCAAAAAACATTGGTTGAACATTTTATTTTGCACTCCAAAAAATAAATATGAATTTAAATATGCCCATAGATATCTCACATACATAAAAATCACTCTCAGAAATGTATAAATTTAAAGGAGCATGTGAATTGATTACAAAGGTCTGGTATGGACTGACCATGTGATGCATTGATCATGTTAAGGTGCTATGGTAGAGTGCGCAATGTGCAAAAGTGAACAGTGCAGGGATTGAACAGTGCAACTATTAAAACCATTATCACATCTGAAAATTAACTATTTAGAGGCTGATGGTTAATCAGGTTTGTTTTCAAGAAAACAGAAATATATGTGTTTGTGTATCACTATTCACAATGTAATGACACATAATATATATTGATGAGAGTATATTTTGTCTGCAGCACATTTACTTTTTAATGATAAAACACACCACCACCACTTTTAAATAATGGTGTTAATGGTGAAGGTTGTTATGCTATATGGTTTGTAAACTGCAATCTAAAATATCTACTGACCAAAACAGAATTTTATCATTAATGCATAAAGTAGGCTACCTATCTCTACTAAAGCATTTGCAATTTGAGTGAAAGGCATTATATAGCCTAAGTTCGTTTTAATGTGAAGACAAATCTATTATCTGTATTTTGATCTCTGAGCGACCATTAAATGACTCAGATTTACAGATAAACAGCTTGTCTTTTCCTGGAATCCAGAGATATCTGTACCGACACACTTGCCATCAACACTGACCCTCCTGTCACTACAGCTGTGTACACTGGGGGCGATCAAGTAGCAAAGATTCTGTAGGCAAGCTGTATGCAAATACGCTCAACCATGTAGGCAAGCCTACAGACAAATTTAGAAGTTGTGTAGATCCGGTAAACAGGCTTGCTCAAACTGGCCGAAAATATTTGCAGAACAATTTAGGTAAGATATTTGTTTGTTGGTCTTAAAAACATTCTGGTCAAACTATGAAAAGAAATACTTGCACAGGAGTCTGCGCACGCACACCCAATGGCCTACATGTATTTTTTAAAGCTTTTGTATCGACTGAATCTAATAACAAAAGGTAATTGTTTTCAAACATACATAAGTAGGCTATTGTTAAGATATTTCAGAGACGCGTTTCAAATTCATGTTTTGATGGTTTAAAAAAAAAACACCAAGTTACTAGCTCCTCCCATTTGGTGATGTAGTGATAAGACGGAACCTCCTTAATTACTAATTTCTGCATCCCGCTACTAGCTCCCTTCTGTCCTACGAGTTCCTTCATGCATGGAATACCCTGATCATATCGTCTCTGATTTCTTACCTTTAAAACGCAAAATCGGAGGTTTATTTTGATTGCGGCATGGGAGATCAGAAAGAGCCGACGATGGTCCACAGATCCACCTCGTTCAGTATTAAGAGTCTGCTTCTGCCCTCGAAAAGTGACAAGCCGGACCCTGACATCTCAGAGAAAACCCATCTTCCTTCGGGGTCAGACTCAGAAAAATCCCTGGAACCGGCCGAAATGGAGTCTCCACCATCAGAACCGGAAAAATCAAAAGAGGACGACGGCCAAACTCCGCGAACGACCGAGACCAGCAAGAATGGAAAATTTGACAAGCCGCCATTCAGCTACAACGCTTTGATCATGATGGCCATTAGGCAAAGTCCCGAAAAACGGCTCACACTAAACGGAATCTACGAGTTCATCATGAAGAACTTTCCCTATTACCGGGAGCACAAGCAAGGCTGGCAAAACTCTATTCGCCACAATCTTAGTTTAAATAAGTGTTTCGTCAAAGTGCCAAGGCATTACGACGACCCAGGAAAGGGAAACTACTGGATGCTAGACCCCTCAAGTGATGATGTATTCATCGGGGGAACCACAGGGAAACTTCGGCGGCGGTCCGCTACCTCCAGGGGTAAACTTGCGATGAAGAGAGGACTTCGTTTTGCGCCCCTCGGTTTGGGAATAAATGACAGAGCAAACAACCCTCTCTATTGGCAAATCTCTCCATTTCTATCTTTGCACACCCCACACTATAACGGATCATCTCCTGGATTTCTGAATCAAGGGCACGCGTATGGCTCCTTGCTCCCTGGAGTTGAACAGCTTGGTAACGGGGACCTATCACGGCCCATTCTTGGAGGTTCCTCTGGACCGCTAGGTTTAGCTAATAGCTATGGTATGAACACCTCTCCTGTTGGTTTACTGTCAGGACAGAGCGGTTACTTCGTCTCGGGAAGTCAGCATCCACCGCCACTTCAGCAGAGCGCGGCGGGGTTCGGGGTGCCCACCTGCTCCCCGCCGTCCCTGCTCTCGGAGTCGCTCAGAACCTCTTTGCCGTCTTTTAACCCGGGCGTTTCAAGCGGATTCCCAGGCGTCTTGTCCCATCAGAAAAGAGTTGCATCCAGCTCTTTTTTGAACTGATTAAAATGTGATCGCAGGATGTGTGATAAGGGATGTGTAAAAAAATCGACACTGACTTGTAATAATGGCATATCCTGTGTGGAAAAAGACACAATATGTGCGGGTTAAATTAATAGTTAAATGGCCATATTAGGGCTTTCTGGAGTGTGCGCGCCATTTGGTCACATAGACTAATTGAAGGGACAAAGTTTGTTACCTTTAGGTTATAAACTGACTCTAGACTTGCCAAAGGTAACGATATATCTCATATTTATATATATTGTGTAAACAACTTCATTGTTTTCGATAAGTTGGTTAATTTATGTTTTATATTTATTTTAAAATGTATTTAAGTCCTATCGTCCTTGTCTCCGTCAGTATTGAGCTACCCAGAGCGATATGAATTATTTATGTAAATATGAATTATTGCTTTCCGTTCTTTTCGTGAAAAGCGCCTTAAACAAATCAGGGTTACAAACACGAAGAGAGAGACATCTGAATCTTCTCAGGTTCTTCTAGGTTCAGCCTACTGTAATTATGTAATGTGGGCTACTGCTGTATTCTTGTACATAATCAGTGTTATAGTCTATCAACCATTTTAGACAGAATTATATACTTCAATTTATTTCCGTTTTCTTTGTGTGTCAGACTGAGAGATCCATAGCGTCGACTGATTCGTTATGCGCATGCACATGCCATGTCAACCGGCTGCATGATAGTGGGCCTCAGTATAGCATGTCATACAGAAAATCATCTATTAATTTCGTTAACCACGATGAGATCCATTTGTATCTGTTGTGTTCAACAGTGGCATAAGGCTTACTGTTTTGATCCTGTTTCTTTTGTAGGTCCAGAATTTCTCAAATGGAACTCAAGAGAGAAAAACAAAATCAAATCCGGGCCTGATGGTCTCAAAGCTGACATTTATTTTAAAATATTTTTTCAAAAAGACAAATCCTCATCCCATAGCACTTATGTCATTGAAGAATGAGTTTACATTTCTTCAAAATTCCCACCAGAAATGTATCCACTTTCAAATTAATTTAGATGAAAATACAATGCGTGTAGGCTAGGTTACTAGTGAACCACGTGCATGAGTTTCACACAAAAAATCCCAAGACATTTTACTGTATAATTTCGTATATAAGTTGTCATTGTTTATTTCTCAATATTGCATTTTTTGATGTCGGGATTTTATATGCAAAATCTTTCTACGTTTTGCACTTTCAGTGGGGCAAGATTTCTCATTGTATGAAGTTTGTAATTGTGTGTTTTGTTGCTGAAACTAATTTGTTTAAAGTATAAGGTATTAAACATTAAAAATTATTGCTTTGTCAAGAAAAGAAAAAAGAAAAAAAATAAGTTATTTGTTTTATGTTAAGGGGAAAATATTTTTTAACCATACCCTATAAAATATGTGCATACGAGGGCTGTTTAGGAATCATTTGGTAGGGTAAAGAAGTAGAAGGATAATGTTGCGCTCATATAGTTTTAGAACAGGTGCGTAAAAAAATGTAGTCTAGTTAGGATGAAGCTGGAGAAGTTCGCACTCTTAAAGAATAAAAGACAAAGTCTTAACAAAAGGAGCTTCCTTTTTTTATAAATATAGACGAGCAAGAGCAGACGTTTCAGCCCTCCGGATTTACAATATTAAACTATAGTCATTTGATCAACATACACTATCGTCTACTTACACTCGGACAAAATAATAACGAATAAAAGCTCACTCACACTTTGGAGCATCCATTTTGCATTGGTGAGCCTTTCAGATACAACATAGGCCTGTATTGTGCAATGACAAGAGAAACCTTATCAAGTAAATTTAGTAAAAAAAACCCAATTCTACCGGGTAGGATAGTCTATTTGTCATAAAGTGGGTTTAGACCGAGACTAGGCCACTGTAGGTCTACCTTAGCCTACAATACAGTAGGTTAGCATTCGGTGACTTCTCGCTGGGGACAATGCTTCTCAGGGCCACATAAGATGACATCACGTCAGTCATGAAGAGAAGAGACTATTGTGATGGACCTTTGTAAGCTAACGCCTCAATTTACTTGGTATTATAGGCTACATTGCGCTAATCGCTGTGACAAAATCAGCAATCAATTTATGTTTAAGATGCAAAGATGCGCCAACTTGCCCTATCAGGCTACCATGGTGCCCTGGTCTGTCCGCTGTTTGCATACACTGACGGGTGGGTCCGGTAGCCTATTTTAGCTTAATTAACCCAGGGCGTATTTTCACCACAGCGCAGGTTAAGTTCACAAACAACAAAGGACATAGGCCATGTTCAGTATCGACTCGAAGTCGATATCAGCACTTGAACCTAAAAGGCTCAGGTGTAGGCCTATTATTCCAAAGCCATATTTGTTTGAATGCGTGTGCGCCCGCGCTGTGTGTGTGTGTGTGTGTCGGCCTATGTGTGAATGAGTGATAAATACGAAAGAAATAGCATATAGCCTATACTGTTGTGTAATAGACCAAAACACTGATATGTGTTGTCAGTCAGTGACGAAACAGTTATCATTTCGTGATAAAACACTTAAATAAAATCATCCGCCATGCATGAACAATCCATGAAAATAAACAATTCGAGATACAATTACGGACCATTTGTGTTCGAGACGCCCCAGTTTTGTGCCAGTCGAAGCTTGTTCTAAACCAAATATGTTCTCGAAACAGCAGTGGGATATAATTTGTATTGAAGTGGGCCTTCTCTATGATTTAAAAAGTCTAAAGATAGACTCTCTTAAGGGCTCAAATGTAAAGTGTTTTCTTTCCATTTGATGTTGACACCTTTCAACATAGGACAAAAACTAATGTTGAGACACTTAAAAAAACAGTGAGTCAAATTTCGCCTCATAGCCCAAAGGTTAAAAGAGGTTTCAGAGTCGTGTTGTAGGAGCCTAGCCTACACAGCAACTTATGACGAGAACGAATGGTTTAACATTTTACTAGTGTATAATAGTTAGGACTTGTGTATTGCATTGACACAGGGAAATTACAGGCATATGCGTTTGTATTCATAAAAATTACAGGAGTTTATAAACAATAACAGCAGCCTACAACAGGAAAAATCATTTTGCTTTACACAATTGGGCTATACATCATATCCCATCATAGCAGATCTTGTTCAAAATACAAAAAAAAACCCATTGAAACCCGTTCCAGTGACTGGCAAAATGCATCGACAAATAGAGTAGTTTTTAAATTACAATGGTCAGACAATAGCATTTATCTTAATTAAGCATTCTGCCGGATCTCTGCCGTGACATAGGAGTTAAATGTTTTTCTAAATTCTAATAAGAACCAAGATGAAGTTCAACTCAAGTGGGTGAGGAGTTGTGACTAACAAGTTGTGGATCAGGATCATATTTGAAACCTTCATAAATTACACCACAAGTGCAAAATAGATAGATAGATGATAGATAGATACTTTATTGATCCCCAAGGGGAAACTCAAATGAATGACACAAGAACGCATTTGTCTAGGTTTTGCCAATGCGGTTAAAGTAATATAAGCGTTTGGTAAGATGAAGATCCACCAAATCAGGTTTAACAAGCAGAAGCACCTTTTCTCAGATTTGGGAAGTGTAGGGTTAAAGAAATACCCTAGGCCTATGTTCCAACAAAGGAGAAGCATGAAGTTGCACAAAAACACTCACAGTTTGGATGAGCTGATAAATAATCAGGGGCGCAGCTACCCATTTTTGAGGGGTATGCAACAACAATATTGCCCCCCCCCCCCCCCCCCCCCAAAAAAAAAAGAAAAAAACACAAACAACTAAATCAAAACAAAAGGCCAATAATTTACACTATTACTGTGCATTAGTGTCTATTGAATATGTTTTTAAAGAAATGCTGCCAATTTGATGTTTCACTTGATGTTATACTTGATAAGTAGCCTATAGATAAATGGTGCATTGCCACTTTAAGAGAGTCTAAACGGTTCTCATAACGTCCTATTGCTCACAATGGATAAGGCTGATAGGCACTCTAGCCTTGTTTGTTTGCACCACATTGACAACACAATATTAAGTTATTACAAGGAGCCTTCATTGTAAGGATATGGAAGCATGTAATGAGTTACTGCTAGCATGACATTTCTGTTTGCAGTTGGCCATTAAAAGTGCCGTATGAGCATGGTAGCCACCTAGCTATCTGAATGGAATAGGCTGTTTCAATCGGCATTATGCTTAACAAACGCAAGTTAGTCTGTTAACATTCATATTTGCAAGCCTCCAAGTACAGACGTCATCACTTTAAATCCTA
Source organism: Alosa sapidissima (assembly GCF_018492685.1). NCBI lineage: Eukaryota > Metazoa > Chordata > Actinopteri > Clupeiformes > Clupeidae > Alosa > Alosa sapidissima. Next base: position 27,492,278 of record NC_055972.1, on the reverse strand, counting down.
CCTGTTGCCTTTCACCGTCCACTTATTTAACTGCTGTTGCATCCCTTGACATGCCATCTCCTTTTCCCTCTTTCTTTTTCTATTTTTAGTAGTCAACAGCTTTTTTTTGCTGTATCCATCTTTTTCCATAGACGGCAACTCACTACTCGTAGGCCTATCTGCTCGCCCAGCGCTCACGGCGCCCCCACTCCCTCTTCTATGTCAAAATTCTATGATGGAATCTTATGAGATAGGGCGCCTACTCTAGCCTGTTAGTCCTCTAAAATGTTATAGAACATTGAGAAAATGCTGAAATGATTTAGAAACGGACAGCAGTAGCTACATATAGAAAATACCAAATATATTATTATTTTTTTTTTACCATCGCTTTGGCGCCCGCATATAGCGCATACCCACTTTTTGCGCCACTGTAAATAATACAAAAATGGTGAATTAAATGTTCTGCCTGTTCCTCAAAGCTGGAACACAGTGACACAAATATCGTTCGTTACTAACCATAGTTCGACAACGACGATCAAGTTTAACGGAGCCAAAGAAATGTGTTGGGAATAAAATCCATGGGCGTTGGTCTTAGCCTAAAGCAAAAAAAAACTCACGAATAGATTGCTTTACTTGACATAGGCCTACATTCACACCATCTCGAACGAAAGTAAAAAATATAAACATTTTAAAAAGAGAAACACATTCGTTAGGCTAGCTTGTAACAACACATAATCATTACTGGTGAAGTGGGTCATTTACGATATGCATGCATTTGTGTATTTTTAAGGCCTGTGCCCAGCTGCCATTTCAGTAATTCTTTGAATACTTTCGAAAGACTAAAGTTCAAGTTTCACGTAAATCTTATAAGAATGCCTAATGCATGAACGCACCATATTAAATGGGTCTATTGCAAGCAGGTCCTTACCTACAGGTTGCCTGATTGTGTTGCGCAAACAAAATCGCAATTGTTGGGCAAACTTTCTCATGTTATAAATGCTTTGAAATGTAGCCTACATCAAAACTGACTTTGCTTTCAGCAAAAAGTCAAATCAATAGTTAACAGTTAATAGCCAGTCGGCATTTCATACTTGCAAAGGCTATATGCGCGTATTGCAGAAATACGCACGCAGTTTGAACAATGACATGCTTAGAAAAACAAGAATAGCTACATTAATTTGGTTCTTGTCAGGATAACAGAAAATAATTGTGTGTGTTGAAGTCTGCATGTATAAGGGCCGCATATCTTTTGAAAATTGCATTAGAACCTTGAGCATGTCATCAGGCAGGAAAATAGTAGCCGATTCGCAGCTAAAAATGGACTTTCTCTTTAGCCATCGACGCAATAATCACCCCTTTTCCCAAAATGAAATACCATTTCATCCGTGAATAGCAGTGGGTGTGACCATAAAATAAACACTGAGTCCCAAATGTGGCATTTTGATTTGTGAATTAACATCCTTCAGTTCAGTGCCTCATAGCTTAATTATTATACAACAAACACAATTTCATGAAATCTAACTGAATTTATGTTTGTGTTTAGTCTCTCTGTAAGAACGCAGCATCAAGCACAATATCACAAAATGAGCGGATCTAAATGCTGGACCGAAAATCCTCACAATACTAATTGGCAGCTGTATGAAAAAAAGGAGAAGTCGGTCGAACAAATGACCACAACATTTTGACAATCTAAACCTAAATACTTTAGCTTACATTTTACTTTTACAGACAGACAGACAGACACACACACACACACACACACACACACACACACACACACACACAGAGAGAGAGAGAGAGAGACATACAGACACAGACAGACACAGAGACACAGACACAGACACAGACACACACACACACACACACATACTTCCTGGGTCTCACCTCTTGTGTGTCTCTGCTAGTGATGGTAATCCCCAGAGGTCAGGAGGACGTGTCTCTGGATGGTAAAGGTTAGTCTGGTCACTGATCACACATTTGACACTTGTTCAGCCCTAACTTCCTTTTCACAGACAACACAATTCTTCTTAAGTGGATAGTCTACAAATCAGCTTCCCAGTTATCACCAAGAAAACACTACAGGCCTACCTAAAAAATAACTGCCTTGATGGCCAAACCTGCTGAAATGCCAAAGTTCGGAGTAAGAAAAGTTTAGGGCGGCTGGTGGTCATTTTACAGGAACCACCATTTTCCATTATTTGGTTCCAATTCACTTGTCATCTCGGCAATCAAGTAACATGCAAGTCACTCATGAGTATCACAAAGCAGGGTGAGACTGAGCCAGACAAAGTGTCACTTCATGACATGAGCGTCCACATTAACATGCTTTTAGTGATCTAAACCATCTCCTGTGTGTGATATTAACCCCTGCCATGCATGTGCAGACATGTGTAAAAAGCACTGGGCCTCAGTCCACTGCCTGCCCATTCTGTATGTTAGTGCCCAGTATCAGGTGCCAGTTGGGCTCCATATTCATTTCAGCTCTGCCACCCGCCATTAAAAAGCTAAGATCAACCTACAGTGGCGTACCGGTAAGCAGGATGATCTAAATCGAATGAAAATTTAAATCCAAATCTACAAGAGAAAAGGAGAGAATGAGATGGCGATGTGCAGTTTGATTATGGTAAGACATAACATAGAATGGAAATCTTCTTACAAGCTGATTGAATAGGAAACATTTTTAACGGCTGTTTTATAAGCAGAGGAGAGACTGGGGGAGACAAATTTCTCTCTGCAATAATTTTGCCAAAATAAGTGTGCTGCCTACAAGACAATTTAGTAAGACAGAAATATAATTATGAACGTGCTGAACATTCATGAGATTACTGAAGTATATTGCAATACTGAAGCCGAGCTTGCTTTGCTTTATTAAAAGGAAAAACACCCCTATTGAAAAAGTAAGACACTGTTTATTCAATCACCAGTTTGTCCAGTTCAGTTTGTATAGTAAGTGGAGTTTGACATGCTTATATATCACATTCACTGTCAAACAAACTGCTAAAATATCTAAAAAGTAAAAAAGTTAAACACATTAATTTTAGCTTTCAGAGGCAGCTACGCTATTCTTTCATTTGCCGGTTTTAATCTATTTACAACAAGACCAAAAAAGCTAAGCAATACCACCAAAACAGGCTTTCATTATTTTATAAACATTACTTTATAAAAGTTGTTTAAGGAACCCTCACTTAATATATTATTTTGGTCTGTTAAGTATTAGGAAATACAGAAATCGTAGAATTCTAACATTGAGTCCGAGGCCTCAACTTAATTTTGTATGATGTAGTGCACTAGCCAAATCAAAGTTGTGCCGACAAACTTCTCACTGCTGGCTGTGAATATTCTATAGAAATATCCCATAATAGCACACATTATAAATAATGTTTCATAGAAGTTCCGTAAATATTGTTATTTTATATTTAGTCATACCTAAGCAATAAAACAAATGAAGTGTAAGTGTTTCCAAATTATTTAATGGATAACAAGTCACTAAAAACCAGAATGCTGCTTTGATTTCTTGAGATGCTGAACTTATTTTGTGAAAGTCAGTTATGTTGATGGTCAAAACCTAGGATTTGTGTCTGTGAGGATAGAAACTGACTGTTGCTTGCGTTGAAGAACCTCGGACATTGCATCGAGACGTAACAGAAAAAGGCCATTTGAATGGTTTGTCATTTTGTCCGCAGGATTTCCACTGCCCTCTGCACATGCCTGATTATAGGGCTCTGTGAATTGATGTTTATGTAAAATAGACCTAGATTTGATTTTATACATGGGTTTGACAAAACATGTAAAGGAATTCTCTACTGCATGTTTCTGCTTTTTTTACGGTTTATTAGATTGTATTCTTCCTGAAATACATTAGTTCATGCTTCCATTATATTGAATATAATAACACAGCTTTTTTTGTATAGTGGATAACACATTGATTAGTATGTGTTGTTGCAAGTAAGTATATTTTATATTGATATATATTCAGAAACTACCTGAAGACGAAAACTAAATACATTTGTAGTTTGCTGATCACTATTTGTTTTATAAATATACACTAGTCTTAAGCCGTAAGTAAATATAATAGTTTATTTGTCTCTGATTTACAGTTACTTTAAGGTTACTTTGATTGCAGAGTCAATTTGGCTGCATAGTTCATACATAACATTACATATTTTCTAAATTATTCTCTATTTTATTATTATAATTCTCTTAAATTCAAAGAAAATATATATTGTAATTTGAGCATTATACTGTAAATACCGTAACTTCAGAAATGTTATCGCGTCGTATAACAATTGTTAGTCAGGCGATCAGTCATGATCAAATGCAGCACAGACAGCAAATGATGGAAGGCTGGCTGCCATTTTCAAGTGATAAGTCCTTTTTACTGTGGTCTCGGTTGAGGTCAAGGGCTGACATTTTAAACCAAAGCCCTCCGTCCTATATGCAACTCATGTAGTGACTATATTGGAGATGTGTTTTGCCAGATTGAGTTTGTTTTGAGTTGTTGTTTGTGTTTTTCCAATCCTCTCTCAACCCCCACCCCACCCCCCCACCACAATCCTCCCGACCTATCCCCCAGCTGATGAGCGCAGCTAGCTTAAAGTTTCGTAACAATGCGATTGCGCCCTCCACCCCCTAGAATTCCGTGACAAATCACAGCCCTTCCGCCTGCTCGGCAGTGGAGAGCTCTCTGGCAGTGGCGGAGAGAGGCGTGGCGTGGCGTAGCGTTGTGACGGAGGTGACCTTCCTCGTTGAACACGCAAAGAGAGTGGGGGGATGCTGCTGCTGCTGCGCCCGTGCGCTGAGCGCCGTGCAGTCACTGCACATGCGCAACAGCATCTGCAGAGTTTCGTGACAAGACTAATAGTCTGCATGGATCACTGGCACGAAGAGTCAGTTCTAATTACGATTATCTGGGGCCTCCACCGACTCTATTTTCAGAGTCCCATCTGAATGGTTTTCAAAGACACCAACAATGTGCACAGGACCCCGCCCCCTCACGGTTCCCCTCTGCTTGAGCAGCGTGTTAAAAGGGAACAAAGGGCTTCTGATACACTCAAACTCTTCCAATCACTTCGCCATTTATTATATATGCGTGCTTGCTTTCGTGCTCTGCCTCTTGCCCCCACACCGGCTGCTTCAAGGCCTGCACATTTGCCATGGCCATGTGAATTTTCCAGCATTCGCTTTTTTACCCTCTTTTCTGCCGATTGCAGAACGATTCTCATTTTAGTCGATTTAAGTTCAAGGCATTACGACGCAGTTTAAGCTCTGAAGTGTTAAAGGTAGGAAACTTTATTCTATACAATTACCTATGTAATAATTATCAACTTTCATTGATATTGAAAAGAACAGGATCGGCACTGGAGAATGTAAATACCCAAATGTTGCAATGCACACAAAACACTGCAATGGGCACAGTGATGGCTATCACCCTTTTACAGACGTCAAACACTCATAGCCTTTCATACTGTTTTCCTATGACGATAGACAAGCCTTGGTCCTGAATTATTCATCTGCATTTTTACATTATGAAGTATCTCCTCTATCTCCAGATCTGTGTGACAAATTTCACTGCTGCAGTTGTGAGGTCAAGCCTGCAGGTTAATGGATTATGTCAAATATGCAGAGATCCTTCAGTGTATCTAGAAGGATAAAAGAGGAGAAGAGCTTTGATTTGGGTTGGATTCTAATGCACTGCAATGGGGTTAGGGCAGACCGGTGGGGGAGGGGCCAAGGGACTCTTGCCACTAAGGTTGTGAAGAAAACATGGCATGCTGTGACCCAGGTCACATACTAATACAGACTAGCTCCCAAATACTCTTGGTCTTCTCAAGGGATAAAAAAGCAAGCCTGCTGCTTCAAAAATGGCAGCTTCTAACCCAAAAAAGCAGAATCTGCACGTCAACCCAATTCGCCACTACAGGCGCCATGACAGAAAATGCATAAAGCTCTATTCCTCTACTCCCCTGGTCATGAATCAGACAAGGATTTCTCATTAGGAGTTCCTGATTACTATTTCAAATTTAGAAAAGCAAATAAATAATTACTTTATCGTCAATTATATGCAATTTGTTTGGACTGCAGAATTTTGCACCTTACACATCCCGTTTCACTTGAAAGTAGAGATCAGTGTGTTGAATAGATTGAGTCCATTATTTTTTTGTTTATTCTCCCCAAAGTTGAATAATAATAAAAAACTGAAGCTCTCCTTCACTGTCCCATAACTCGTGGTGCAAAAAAAGAATGCTGTTTATTTGTTCCTCAGGCTACAATGTGTTTCTTCTGGGGACCATTCTAATAAAAAAAAATCAGCCAACCATTTTTAAATGTTCTAACTACTGTTCACATGCTTGAGGTAATAACTTCATCATGTCTGTTGTCACTATTTTGGTGAGACAATAAAAAATAAAAATAAAGTAAATAAAATTCACAACTGTTGCGTAACAATGTGAGTATGAAGAAACGTGAAGAATGTGAAATTAGACAAGTGTATTTCTATACATTATTGAACAGGTGTTTTGGTCATATGGCTATATTTTAAGCAAAATTATAACATTATATGTGATATAAAATACCAATATATATTGAAATATAGGAGTTCAATTTCTGACAGAGAAAATACCAATGTTTTTGCAAACTAATGAGCGTGATTAGAAATAGTAATGCAAGAGTTGTACGGACAGAATGTAAATGCATGTTATATTTTTGAAGGCAGCGTTTAACACTCATATTTTATCTGGTTTTTGAAGTGTGTGCAAAGACTTTTCTTAAAATTGTTCTCTTTACAGCCTCTAATAAAAATCTGATTTATTTATGTTAACCTAATTTTAGCGGTAACATGTACTTTAAAAAGTATGTTTTTACACACTGCAAGACACTATGCGCCATGAAAACTTATGATAAGTTTTTTTGACTCATAAAAAGATATGGTAGTAATTAAACACTAAAAATATGACATTTACTCTCTTACTCTTACTAAGTCAAAAACTAAATATTAAAACTGGTCACATTTCACTTACGTAAGATCAGAACAATAACTGCATAAGATAAAAATAAAAAAAATTGTATAAAATAAATGTATACAAAAAACATTTCTTCTGATAACAATGACTATCGTCGTAATTTAAAAGAGAGAAAGGATGTGCGCTGATTCATTAACTCATTGCACAGTGCTTTCCTATATGACTACATTGCTGGCAAGTTTGTCATGCAAAGTATATAGGTCAATTTCAAGGTCAGTTCCAAAATAATTTGCTTCTTTTGGGTCATTACACTGTCTGATTCTGTCTGTATGGCTGTAACTGTATATTTTTAAGCCATATGAGTGTAAAATGCATTTAAAATGTTACGGTTTCACTGTATTTTATGAATATGTAAAATATCAGTATTATGCTTACTGTACAGTGTTTAATGTAGTGTTAGTATAAGGTTAGGATATAATGTAGTGTTAGTATAAGGTTAGGATATAAGGTTAGTCGCTATGGACAAAAGCATCTGCTAGATAATAAAAACATAAACATAAATATTTATTTGCTCTGTATTTTACATGTAAACTCATAGCAACAATGTATATTTAACTGGCCACACAAAGCAGATACACACATAATATGTTCATTCTGGTTAGGTCTATGCAGACCTTTGAGTTATGTTACTGCATGTTTATTTTCAAAGTTTGTGTATTCTTAAAAGTTTTAATAGTTTCACTGGTATTTTAAAACTTTTGTGCATAAATATGTACAATACAGTTAAATTTGCTTAAAAATATTGTACATCTAGTTGGAATGCACACACATCATCCATTACAGTTCATGGTAAAACAAAGAATGAATCTGTGATGATGAACTTTATTTATTATGTCTAGTTGAATGCTAAGTAGAACATACATTATTATTTTGTTTTATCATGTGATAAACTTTCTTCAATTTTGAAATGGGTTATGGAAATCAATATGTCAATATACAAATATACAGAGTCTGATAAAAAATCAGCTTATACTTCTATAATATAGTTTACAAGAAAAAAAAAGTCTCATTCAAATGGGAGAGTGTCTGTTGTATTCCCTAAACTCTGCAACTATCTTTGATTGGGAAAAAACATTTCATTAGTTTCACAAATATCTGATTCATGCTGACCTCCATATGTTCGAACCGTTTTGGGGCAAGGAAGAGGAAAGACACTCATGAACATATGGCATCCACGCCAGAGCCAGATTTCATCAGATATCAGATAACACCTGCCTTGAGACAAGATGGTGTTTACTCCTATCATAAAATCTCACTGTAAATTCAGCGTGAACACAAAAGAAATGCATGTTGAGAAATACAGCTCTTACAAGCCAGGTTTAACTTCTGATAGTAAGGTGATATGTTGATTACTATACTATTCATGATGTTAGATTTTTAATTGATTATGACTTCATTAGGATCAGGATGTATGCGGAAATCATATAGGATAAACTGGGTGTTTTGTATCACACAGATATTTTTAAACAAATAAAGACATTTTTGGTGTGATAAAGGACTCTCAGGTTTAGTTTTTTGTCCATACGCCAACATGATGCAGGATTTGTGTTATATTTGCAGCTATTTCGTAGTTTGTTTTATTTCTGTTATAGGTATTTTACTATTTTAATGTTCAATTTGTCTACGCAATACAAAGACAGTGGACATGTATACATTCATGTTGGTCATAACAATTTAGTTCTCACATGAGTTAAACAAATCATTATTAATAAATTAACTTTCTAACAAAAAATATTCTGTTAAAATGAAATCAAAATGATTTTTTTAACATTAAACATTCCACTATTACACATACAATAAGATTACCATGCGGAAAGATATGTTGACGGATAGCAAACATTAACACGGTAAGTGTTACTTCAGATCCTCAAAAAGAAGAAAAATGCTGTAAGTCACTTCTCTCTACCGTAAAATCATATGTTGACCTAAAAATCATCTTGAGTTCTGCACAATTCCAGAGCAGTGTTTAATTTTGATTCGATGTTGTAATGTTGTAATGTTGTAATGCCTAGCAGCCTGTCTACAACATTGGTGTTTGATTGTTTTTTTCTGTTCTGGCACACACTAACATGTATGGGACAGTTTGCCCACTTGATGAAAATGCACTGCCATTCGCAAATCTGCCAAGACAAATCAGAGAGATCACTGGCAAAAGCATACTCTGGCAACGGCCTGGGCAGCCGAAATGGGGCCTTAGGCAGCCCTCCATCCCCCATATTGATACACACAGAGACTAACGCAAAAATACACTCAAACACACACACATGCATGCACACACACATGCATGCACACACGCGCACACACACACACACCACAATTTGAGACAGAGATGTTTAAACCTAAAACAGAGCTCATAGCTGCTGCACAAAATAAGCATTGTACTATATTTGGACAAGGATACACTCTGCCTCTATAAACTGATACATCCATCCTCAAATGATGTTTGATGTGACGATAACAACGGAGTGATGTGTTGACAATAAAGATGCAAACGGGTAGTGCTGGACACTCCAATGCACTCCAAAGTGCAAACAACAGCGCTTTCATCTCGTAGGTGCCAGACTTTTGCGTGGGTCCAAAAATCGGACTTAACAACCTGTGTTCTACCCCAGTGTGCTCAATGACTTGAGAACTAATTGGGGTAACGACAGGGGTGTGGCTCACACTGTGACCCCAGCCAAGGGGCGGGTGAGGAGGTTAACCAAACAGCCATGGTGCGTGACAGTAATCCGGCCATCTCAACAGCGTGATCTGTGTCAGGTCCGAGCCGCAGCAGCCTTCACTGCATGCTTTAAGGCACCAAGAGCAGGTGAGGACACTTAGCAGGAACAAAGCTGTTTTTCTAAGCAAGCCATGAGTTTGTTTAGCCAGAGCCCACACACTGGTGTTGAGGACCCACTGACCACATTTGCTGGAAATGTCAAGTCTGGTACAAAACACTTCTGTTTTGCCACAAGATTTGCCTTGATATTACTATGGCCATACACAAACAAAAAAGATATTTGTCTGTGAAAATATTGGAGAATATACAGTATATACAGTGTATTTATTTATATATATATATATATATATATATATATATATATATATATATATATCAAATATTGACATTGATCTGAGGCAGGACTATGCTGACCACACTGCATGATCACCCCAGACTCCCTGCATTTCTCTGACAATGAAAATATTACTTAAGAACTGCTCTGAATGTGTCTGATGACAAATTTAATTTAATTTCAAAATGTTTTGTTCACAAATACTGAATAAACATTGTCATTACACATGTGAAAGTGTTACAATATTATATTACAACTGGACAACTGGATTATGATGGATCACTGGGGCAATTATATGGTTTAATGAGGGTCATATGGAGGAGAAATGTATACCGTTAAATGTTTGTGTGCATGCATACTCTCTGCTTCCTATGATGTGAGTTTGAATTTGAGTTCCATTTGTGCGGCAACTACAGACCTGTTCTTCCTGAACTAACCTTCGTCACCCTCCCCAGGAGCATGTGCGTGAATGGGAACACAAAGCCAAAGAAACACCCTGAGCATGAGAACTCCCCGGGGCATCAGTACAGAAACCGAGACAGAGATGAACAGGGAGCTCTGAATGGAAAGCATTCAAGCATGAGTGTCAGAAACCCTAATCTGGGACAAGGAGATCACAGGAACTAGCAAGGAGGACCTTGAAGAGAACTGCATTCTACTGACTGGACCCCCCCCCCCCCCCCTCGTCTGACACCCCCTCATTAGACATCCATTAAGTGGGGTAAGAGGAGGTCACTCTCTGTAGCGTCACACTCAGTAGACCACTTAACCGCCGCCATTTTCTTCGTTCATCGGGGATGGTTGTACGAAGTGGGATATAGTTGCAAGACCGAGGCTTAGAGGCTTCTATGTAAAAAATGCTAAACAAATGCTCAAATGCTAGCTTTTGCAATGGGACATGTTAATGCATAAGCATATCCCCCCAATCACTAAAGAGTACAATGCTTTTCTGGACGCTACAAGCGATCAGGCTGAAACGAAGGCTACATGCTCAATGTGTTTGCATCAATGCGAAGGATTTAGATTATGGCATTAGGATGAGGATGGCGTCGTCCATGATGAAATCGTAGGGGCTCTCAAGCCATATGTGTCCGGACGCAGACCTGCACTCTCTGTGCCAACTGGCCAATACATGCACAGTCTCTATAAGTCTGCAATCTGATCGTATTACAGGGGTCTGAGCAAGCATACTTACTGTGACCTCTGACCGGTCACATCATGGTCTATATAATGGCTACAGAGGAGAGAGAGACTTTAGATAAACCTCCAGAGTATTGTCACTCACTGTAGGCTTCTGTTGATGTTTCCACAGAACTTCAATACAAACATGGAATCGCATGCTTATAGTGACTCTACAGTATATAGCATGAGTCACTCTCCCTCTACTTCTGAACATTACTGTATGTGTATAGATGTTTTTAGCAAATGATGTAGGAACTATTTAATTACAATAATACATTAATCATTTAAAAAGAAACATAAACTTTGAATAAAAAAACAAAATGTTTTGTAGTATATTGTTTTAATGTTGTGCTATGGTTAGCGGTAATGGCCAAGGCATAATGCTCTATACTAAGGTTTAAGTCTGTGGTAGTCTCCCCTGCCTGGAATGCTGATCTGCAATTCATGTGTTAAAAAGTAAGCGTAAACAATTTTACCAAGCTTATCCCTTACACATCCATACATAAAAGTGGCCTTTCACACACACACACACCCACACACACACACACACACACACACACACATCCTTCACCAGGCACTAAAGAGTCAAGTGGCAGTAATTTCCCCGGTGTAATTTCTCTGCGGCGAGCTTTCGTCATGTGGGGGTAAAAAAAAAAACAGGTCTGATTTTTTCAGCGCTGGCTGCAGACCATCACGAGCCCACAGGATGGCCACAAGAGGTTTATCCTGGAGCCCCTTTTAGCAAATTACTGAGGCGCGCTCTCTGCCTAGTACCCCCGCCCCTACCCCCCCCCCCCCCCCCCCCCCCCGCATGCAAATACACCGGCCTCATCAGTCAGTTCACAGCGCCCTGTCCTTCCCTCTACTCTGTGATGGTCTGGTTGCGAGGCACACAAACTTCCCGTTTTCCAAAAGTGTTTTCCGCTTCCGGACTGGAGGTCATGTGACATTCCATTAGGATGTTTTTGGAATGTTCCCATCCCTTAACTTTTCTGTCTCTATCTGTAACCTTCTCTCTCTTTCTCTCTCTCTCTCTCTCTCTCTCTCTCTCTCTCTCTCTCTCTCTCTGTTCATCTGTGTCTCAGTTGGCCCTCAGCATTGCATCACAAGGTTTTTGTTTTTACATAAGAGTCCAAACCGAAACACCTCCATGGGAATGAGTGAGAAAACAAAGCACAGCCCCAAAACCCCAAGCACTACACAGAAACGAACACACACACACTCTCTCTCACTCACACACACACTCACACACTTTTACACACACACACACACACACACACACACACACACTCTCTCTCTCTCTCTCTTTCACACACACACTTAAACAAACAAACACACACACACACACACAAGCTAATTCAGGAACACTTTAACCCCCCCCCCCCCCCCCCCCCGCCCCAAACTCATACACAAACAGACCTACAGTAGAGAGCACTCGCTCTCACGCACCTGAGCAGAGCACATGAGGTCAGCACTGCCTGCTGCTGCTGCTTCCCAGAACCCTGCTGGACAAAGAGAATGCTGCTCCCTACTGGAGAAAAGGCCACACACACACACACACACACACACACACACACACACACACACATGCTCCAGCTGTCACAAAGAGGTCCGCTTAGAACATCATTAAAGCAAAAGTTATTTAAAGGAATACATCACACCTTACATATTCCTTACATATTACATATTTCACCTAATCACAATGTTACTTTCTGACATGCCAAATAAAAAAAACCTGCAAACTTTGAGGAGTCAGGACATAAGTTGGGGCTTTAAAATAGCGTGCTGTGTGGCTTTCTAAATAGTCGCATATAACTGTTTGGAAACGTGGACTGTAAGCAGCAGAAAGGCTTTAGATGGCGCGGTGCTACTGAGGACCTTTCCACCCGGCCAGCCTTCCTTTTCGCCATTTATCCTTCCCTCCCACCCTCCGTCCATCCTCTCTCTCTCTCTCTCTTTCTCCCCCTCCCTCCCTCTCTCCCATTCTCTCCTAAAGAGAGTCCTCTCGTGCACTCGGTGGTAACGAGCGGCCGTCCTCATTCTCTGAGCCCTAGCTGTGATATTCGCCCCACAGTCATCATGTTGTAGGAAATTAACAAACTGCATAACAGATGCGCGGGAGCGATGCAGGCAGGACAACAACAAAACTGCACAAACAGACAAACAAGAAAACAAGCCGGTGTCATGGTGGAACATGGAATTCAGACAGTAAATATGCTTATGTGGAGCTAGTTCTCAAATGAAGAACAATTCTACATAGACTCATGCATTTTTATTTTAGATAACCTTATAACGCCATGTTTATCTTAGATTGTTTGTATACAATCTAAGATATTTACTTTGAGAAATATGTATCATCGCTGTGAAAAATGGTCCAGAGATTTCACCAAGATACAAGGGTATTGTTCCTCTGAGCTAACTGATATGAGCTATTAAGTTCTTTGTGCTGCTTAGCATTCACATCTGTACACAACAATGACTACAAGACCCACAATTCCACATTCCATTCATTCTTGACTGTGCAGTTAGAGGAGCCGCTCTGTACTAATCATACCAAATGTTCTTTCGCACACAAACATCAACAGATGCCAGAGGGTACAATCTCACAGAAAATCCTCCGGGCTTATGCATGCATGTCATCTCTATAAGACATTATGTACACTCTGGTATAAAACCTCAGAGGTATTCAGTAGATGGCAGTTGACCTTTAGCACATACCAGAAATCTAGGCCAGAGAGTCCCAAAGCCAATATTCCTACTATTCACTAAGCGATGCCATCAGCTAGGTCATTAGGTTCAGGCTCGTCTCTCCTGCACTACACAAACATAAGGAGATGTCTTTCTGACCCATATGGTTCCAATTGTAAGGATGAGCTGGCATCTAATTTCAAACCGACTTCCTGTCCCTCTCTCTCTCCTCGCAGGTATATTTAACGACAACTTCAAACAGCAGAGCGGAATAAAAACCTTACTCGTGCAATCAACTTCCAAGAGACGAATTTGAAACATAATTCGAAACTCATTTCAAACTGCGATACCTCTGCTGCTCTGGGTTAGCTTTCCCAATGGCCACTGGATCCAAGCAAACATTTATCTGTGGATATGATTACACTGGGCATGATGAGCCTATTAGATCCATATACGGCGGGACAGACATAATGATCACAATGCTAGACCTCATTAAACATTCAGAATGAATTAGAGCGGTGCAAATAGAGAGAGATTTGGTTTCATCGTGTTTTTCACTGGCCAGTGTGTAAGCCACATAAACATGGCTGGCTACAGGGTCAGTCGCCAATACTGTGGTATCGTAAATTATTTCTTATGTTATTTTCATCATAGGGCTCATAAACAGTAACCTGGTTAAAACCAGACTCTCTCCCTGGTGGGCATGGCCAGGCTACATAAGCAGTAGCGGTTTTTAGAAATTCAAAGCAAATTTCATTGTGAATTTAAACACAATTCATAGTCGATCTAAAATGTTTAGCTATCGAATTACAAATCAAAGCTTTATTCAGACAAAGCTCTAGAGTCAGTCAACCCCTTACAACACTTGCCCACTCCAGACATTAACTTACTAAATGCAGCAAAGCAACTGCAAAGGAATGTCATTGATCATTTCAACTGTTGGTTAAGCAGGCAGCCCTACTGTTGTATAATCAACCATCATTAATCTGCATTCATCTTTTTCTTCTCAAGACATCTGCAACACATGGCAATCAGTGTTACGTTATGCTACAGCTTCAATTACAGGCCGTGCCTTCAGGCAGACAAGCCTCGAGCTAAGCCTAATCACTACTCACAGACGGAGCCCGTCTGGATTATACACTGGAGCACATATACAAACTGGCACCATTTACTGTACAAGATTCTGGCAAAATGGAAAGGGAAAAGAACAGACCTACACTAGGAGACCAGACCATGGTGTAGAAAACAAACTGAAAATATGAGAGGTGTACCTGTTGTGGCATGTGACAGGTGAAGGGAGTAATGATAACTTGATGAGACGACGTGTGGGCATTCCCCACTGACCTGGCCTGTGTTTCCCGAAATTATGTTAAACAACCACCATGTTAACTGTTTAAAATTCTCTCTCTCTCTCTCGTTCTCTCTATCTCTCTCTCTTTTAACAACAGCAACATTAGTTCCGTGTTTTGAGGACACAGCCACGCTTGAGAAACGGGCACCAATGTGGCATCACCGGTCTGCCGTTGCCTCTCCACCAGCTGGCCCGAACACTGGCACAAGCTCATTAAAGCACTGGCTTTGCCAATGACAACAACAACAATGACAATTAACTGTTGAATGTCAATAATGGCTAACTGACTGTACCAAGTGGAAGTCCTAATGAACAGCTTTGCTGTGTGACTCACGAGTGACACAGTCACCATGCAGGGAGAAGTAGCTACACCATCCATGCAGTGCACTGATGCACAGACCCCTACAACAGAATGATTGTGATGTCTCTTCAGTACGGACTGTCCTAATTGTTATCTATCTTTTATTAAGTCCTACTGAATAGTGGAGACTATAATTAGCTATAAATACTGTATATCCCCAGGAAACCTGAGATTAATTTAAGGGTTATAAGTTCAAATCCAATCTGTAAATTCACCAAATAAACTTGGGTGTTTTGTTCTGTAGCATTACAACATGGTGGCCAGGTTTCAAGCAAAGGACAATAATATACTGATTTGTTTAAAATGAATAAAACTGGTGCCATTGAAAGGAAACACAGCCCATCTACAGCCACATTTGCATGCTTCATGTAGAGACTGTGCTATTTATAATGATACAACAAAATACATTTTGGCACTTGGTCTTTTTTACAAGCATTTTATCTTTACTGTGCTGTGTATTCTACCACCAGCTGTCTGATGGTAATTGGTTATTCAAACAATATTATAATCTAATACTACATCTGCTTATAGACCCTTTTAACAGCACAAACACACATAGATAGATAGATAGATAGATAGATAGATAGATAGATAGAAAGAAAGATAGATACTTTATTGATCCCCAGGGGAAATTCAAGAATTCAAGAACACATGTGCATTCCCAAGGTATTTCGAGTGGCACAGAAAACAATATTAACCCAATGGTAACTTGGGAAAAAAAATAAATAAGCTAAAGTATGATTAATCATCTGCGTTGGTTTTGAATGTTTCAACCGGAAACCCTCTAGGAACAGATTGTTGAAGTTGAAAGTCAGATTGAAATCTCGAAAGGCATGGAATGGCACGGAAAAACATATACTGATAAACTGTACAAATCACTCTTCACAACTCATTTTCATTTAATTGAATTTTCATTAAATTTTAATTTTAATTTAATTTGGTCGCACACCACACCAAGACCAATGCCTGCACAGGCACCCGTATCACACATGCATGTATGCACACACGTAAGACACATGTGAAACACACTATGTTTCAAACACACACACACACACACACACACACACACACACACACACACACACACACAGGTATTATAACTGGGTTAAGTCTGTGATTGAGAACATTGTGAGCGTTCAGTCATCACTACATTGTTGCTTTAATCCTGCTTACAAATGAGGGAACAGGATTTGAGGTGCCCTCCTGACATCAGGGACAGAAGGCACTCCACACATGGTCAATATGGAACAGTGTTTCAAGACACACAGAGCGTATTAATATAAAACAAATATAAAGCATGCCTTTGGAATAACACACAATTCGGAGAAAGTAGAACAGTTTTAAGACCAGATTCCATACAAATACATAATAAAGAGATTTATTTTTTGTGAAGGAGGAACAAGCAAATAAAACTGGCTTAGGCATGCCAGACAAGCCACAAATTGCTGTTTAAATGCTTGTTCCAAATGTTGCTATGTGTGTCTGATCCAGTATATAATTATAAATGATAGATGCATGAATGCATTTTGCATTTAAAATGTCTGTTCTTAGTATTTTTAATGATAAATGCTTCTACATTATCAACATAAAAAATATTATTTATCGTAATAATTTCACTTTGTGCTGTAATAATCACAGGTAGTATGAATACTTTATACGTCTGTGAACTCAGTGATTACCGCTGTATAAAGGCCCTTTGAAGATTGTCCAAATGTGGCAAGTTTGCGCGCTGCCAAGTTTCCTGAAAATTAAGGCAAGAGTGAGAAATTACTGAATTAAAATGGAAAACTATAGTACAATGATGAACTATGATACATTTATAATTTCTCGTATTGCACAACATGTTATGGTGCAGCCAAACAAGGATTCATTTAGCCATCAATTGCACAAAAACCTCCTCTAAATAAACTAATTGCATCACCCTCACAATCTACAAACTCATTCCTATCCACAATGCACTCTCTGGGCAACCTAAGGTGACTGGTGTTGCAGATTTCTTAGGGCTCTTATTGTCGGACAGATTTACCGCAGGCTGCAAATGTGGCTTGGTAACATTTCAAAGCACATCAATCCCCCCTGTGGGATTTGAAATTGAAATCACTGGACAGGAGTGACATTTAATACAAAAACAGCGGTCTCTACATGGAAAGTGGAGAAGCATTCATTTGCAAAACCCAAAGTCTCCTCACACCTTTAGGTCCACCAAGCTTGGGGGGGGGGTCAATCTGCCTCCTCTGAGCCGGGCTAATGCAAAGCTTTTGTGTCCCAACATGACTTTCACAAACAAACAAACAGCCGCACGACTGACCACCAGGCCAGCCAACTCTGTGGTCTGAGATCCCGACTCTCTGTAATCTCCAATCTCTAATTGATATTTAATCATACAAACACGGAGCACCCCAACCTGCCAGTAGGCAGAAATGCCCATCCCCCACCCCAACCACCATGCCCCGCCCCTGATGCCCAGTCACGTGGGACGCACGAGCACAGGACCTGATGTAACCCCTGCCAAAGCAATCAGTTGCAATCCAGGCTATTTACACAGCAGGAGAGCTACACCTCAACATAGAATCAGGGCAAGTGGATTGCACTTGGAGATCGAGACCCCTGATGCCAATCCTCAGAAAATCTTAGTGCTGCATAACAATCCAAAGACATCTGACCCTGGGAGGAGCCTATGGTCAATTGTCCCTGGAAGCATGAGTGAAATGCCATTACACTCCGAATGGATCAGAGAAGTCCATGGGCAATGTCACTGACACTGCAATTCCTGGAAATTATTACACCGATACTAAATAAGACCATTCTCCATGTGTATCAATGCTGTTGTTGAACATTGTTGAGCAATGTCTCCATTATGATGATATTTAAGAAAGGCTTACAGAAACAGGGAAATTCAGATCGGCTTCTCTTTTTAATTTCAAATTAGATTTAATGCACTCAGATAGATAGATAGATAGATAGATAGATAGATACTTTATTGATCCTCAAGGGGAAATTCAGAGAACTCATTGCATTGTGCGGTATACTGTATAATCATGACCTGACTGTGACATGTGATAACTCAGGTGTGACATGATTTTCCACATTCTCCAAAACAATTCACACACACAAACACACACAGACGCAGCCAATCAACACTCATTGCATGTCCCTCTTGGATTGGTGCGATCTGCCAGCCTGCCACTTGCTTAAGCAGCCAAGGCTCCTGGGTAGGGTGGTTTAAAAATACTCCCCATGAACGAAAACACACACACACGTACTTAGACTGTTACGTACCCCAGCAGTTGTGACTAAAGTGTGTATGTTTGTATGTGTGTATATGTGTGTGTGTGTATATGTGTGTCTGTGTGTGTGTGTGTACAGTATGTGTGTGTGTATGTGTGTGTATATGTGTGAGTGTGTCTATGTGTGTGTGTATATGTGTGTGTGTGTGTGTGTATATGTGTGTATATGTGTGTGTGTGTGTGTATATGTGTGAGTGTGTCTATGTGTGAGTGTATATGTGTGTGTGAGGTATATGTGTGTGTGTGTATGTGTGTGTGTGTGTCTATGTGTGTGTGTGTGTGTATATATGTGTGTGTGTGTATATATGTGTGAGTGTGTCTATGTGTGTGTGTATATGTGTGTGTATATATGTGTGAGTGTGTCTATGTGTGTGTGTATGTGTGTGTGTGTATATGTGTGTGTGTGTGTATGTATATGTGTGAGTGTGTCTATGTGTGTGTGTATATGTGTGTGTGTGTATGTGTATATATGTGTGTGTGTGTATATGTGTGTGTATGTGTATATATGTGTGAGTGTGTCTATGTGTGTGTATGTGTGTGTGTGTGTATATATGTGTGTGTGTGTATATATAAGCGCTTTCAGACATACGTGTAAGACCGGAGGTTCTGCCGATGTTAAACGGTGGGGCCGTATATCTGAACGACATAACCGGTCATATGGAAGTCCGAATTCACCCGGTGTTTATACTACTCCCCCCCTAGTATTTCCTCCGGACATTATGTAAATGCGCTGTGTCTGAACGAGGAGTAGAACATGCGGTTAAAATTCACACCTAGTGAGAGGGCATGTTGGTGACGTTTCTTTCGTGCGTCCATGTGGTTAGATCTGACTTAAATGCCAGTGTTATGATGGAGTGGCATAGTGCTGTCCAGAAAATCTCCTACCTGGAAAGATGCAGACATCACGGAGCTACTGTCCATGAGGGCATACAACATTTTGATAGAACACCTGAAGGGAACGTTAGAGACACGTTAGCCTCCAACTGCATGGCAAGGACAAACGAATTCAGAAGACTGGATCATCATAAGCAGAAGGCGCTGAAAAGGCAGTAGCCTACAGCGACGTCGTTGACGACAATAACAGGAGTATTTAATAAATTGTTAGCCAACACGGTTTTCTGTTCATTGATAGCCTTCATGACCTGCTGAGCTTGCTGATATTTGCTGAGCATATATGCCTAGAGAAAATGAAAACGAAGAAAACCCAACTTTGTTCCAAGCTCCTTACGTAAATGCGACACATGGGGAGAGGATGCTTTTGGAAAAAATAAACCATGAAAAAACGAACAACTTCACTGTTATTAATGTTAGTATTTTGTTTGTTGCTTAAAAACGTTGTATGATCTTGAAGTCTTGAGTTAGCCTACTGAATTGGCTGGTAGCCTACCATAAAGTTTGTGCATGCTCTCTCTCTCCAACGCAAACCAGATTTGGGGTTCTATAGCTAATTCTGGTACATAACGTTGAAAACAGATAAATGTGTTTATTTGAAGCACACATACAAATACTGTAGGCTAGGTCAATTTCAAGTGCGCACTTACGTGACTAGCCTACTTCAAGTATTAGCCTATGCACAATAGATTTCTCTTCTTTAGCCTACATAATGCATAGGCTACACTTTGTAAATACAAAGCAGCTGTGACAGGCAGCGGCCGCATATATTCTGCGTCATATCTCGCATCTTGTGAACTCTACAAGCCCCCATCCCTCACTCGACAACCACTGTTGATTCAACACTGAGATTCTGTAATGTGCGTGTATGTCGTTCACACATACGTCCGTATAAGGTCAGTATTAGGTCCGCAGGTTAGCATCATATCTGAATCATCCGAAGGGTAGGACCTCCGTTTGACAAACCTCCTCATATACTCCGGAGGTTATATCTGAAAGCGCTTTATGTGTGTGTGTGTATATGTATATATGTGTGTGTGTGTGTGTATATGTATGTGTGTGTGTGTGTGTATATGTGTGTGTGTATGTGTGTGTGTATATGTGTGAGTGTGTCTATGTGTGTGTGTATATGTGTGTGTATGTATGTGTGTGTATGTGTGTATCTGTGTGTGTGTGTGTGTGTGTGTGTGTGTGTGTGGGGGGGGGGGGGGGGGTTCTCTCTCTAGCACTGGCTGACCTAGTGGCCTGGAGGCTCCAGGATGACACAGAGCGTGAGGCTCAGCCAAGCACTCAGGCAGAAACAGAGGGGGCCAAGCGCCGACACCACCACCACCGTCGCCACAGCAGCAGCAGCAGCCAGCACCGCCTGTGTGCTGTACAGGAACAGAGCGAAAGAGCCACACACACTCTTGCATTTCCTGTTTCTCAAAGGCTCCACGCAATCAACAGTGGACAAAAAGGGGGCTACTTCTGCAGCAGTTAGGGCTCTTTTGTCTGGCTGTCGCCCCGTGCACCAGTAATGCTGTTTCCACACTGCATGTGACCTAATGCAGCCTTCAGAGCTGCACGTCAGCTCCTTTTATACTCAAGCGCACTGACCCCCTGCGGGTGCACAAAAGGAGTTAGAAAAACAGTATGCAGCGGTCTAATTGAGGGGGATTGTCCTTCCAAAATGTCCAGACAGAAGCCAAGAGGCGGCGTCTAAGCGGCATACCGTTACAGATGTGCCGTGCTTAATGTCTGGACAGCATGCGCAGTTTGTATTTATAGCCCGGACAACTTTGCCAGCGCTGATTCCCACATTATGTAATGTTTACTACTCAGAAGGAAAGCACAGCTTAAATGTGCGCTTTGTGTCTCACCCCGATCTGTCTGCACACAAGCAAGCACATCCTGCTCACCAACGTCGCCCCCGCAGGCCTGCACACAGACGCACACAAGAGAGAGAGAGCGTACCGCGGGACATCCCATAAACACACACGCTCTTCGCCCGCCAATCGCTACACTCTCGTCTCCACGTCAACACTCGGCGGCTCAACTGATGATAATCCAAGCTTGTGGGCATACTACAAGAGAAGTCTATAAGGAAAACACGGACACAGAAATAATGAAAGCAAGAAAGGAAGACGGACAGAAAGCAATATAATAAGAAATGAAGAAAATAAGATATTAAAGAAAGGAAGAAAACAATAATAACAGAAAGCAAGAAAGCAATAAAATAAGGAAGAAAATAAGATCTTAAGAAAGACTGGAAGCAATAAAATAATGGAGGAAGAAAATAAGATCTTAAAAGAAAGGAAGCAGTAAAAATAATGAAGGAAGAAAATAAGATATTAAAGAGAGACAGACATAAAAGAGTGTGGTGTGTGGCAACAATCATGTGCAGAGTGAATTGGATGAGTTCAGGGCCTGCACCCGAGGGTGAGTGAGAGCGTGGCGTGGCGCCAGATTCCTCCCAGGCCTCCTTTCTGCTCTGCTGCGCCACTGCTCCTGACCCGAACTTGCCCAACAGATCATTAACAGCAGAGAGGAGGAGACACTCTGTCTCTGGGTACTGGGGGGGGGGGGGGCTGGAGGGGTGAAGGAGATTTTGTGTGTCTTGAGGGAGAGAAAGGGGGGTTGGGGGTGGAGGTGCAACCAGGCCAGGCAAGGCAAGGCATGAAGGGTGCATTCCTCCCTCGGCGCTGGGGGCTTTTAGTGCCCTGGAGCTGTTCAGGTTGAGAGAGGAGAGGGACCCCCCACCCCCTTACACACTTTCCCAAGCCAGTGACTCATCAGGCCACACCGGCAACCATCAAGCAAACATTCCTCCGGCTGACTAGGGGTGCTGTTAGCGCTGTGCCGCGCCTCAGAGGCAGGGGGTGATGTCAAAGGAACCTTTTGACTCGCCCTCATCCATTTACCCAGTTCTCTTCTCCCACGGGGAGCCCGGATTACGTTTCCCTGGTATCGGATTCAGGCGGAGCACGGTCAATGTACCAGAAACACACCCACATTTCCATGACATCCTGCTGACAGGCTCAGGAGGCTTGGAAAAATGTCCCGTCGCCTAAAAACATAGACACACTTTTAAAAGAACAATATCACAGAGAGAGAGAATGAGAGAAGCATTAACGTTGGGGCCCGCTTAGCAAATCAGTCGCCCGTAGAATGTTCTCATGTTAAACATCTTCAGGGCACAAAGAGAGAATAACAGTGATCAAACATGTGTGTGTGACACACGGTAGATTTAGACGTGAGGTGAAGCTAAGGTGAACTGGTAAACGCTCAACACTGCTGTGAAGTGCTGATGTTAAACTCTCATGCATGGAATCCTGCCAAAGAGCTTGACTATGTAAACATTTAATTTGATTAACCACTACAGACCTCATGGGGATTTATTGGTGAAAGCTAACACAGGGCTGCTGATATTTAAAAGCTACTATGAGAAACATGTTAGTCTAGTCAGCACTTGAACAGACTAAGAAACAAACCTAGTCTACGTTTAGTCTATCTCTCTTTGGCAGGCCTATCACCAGTCATTTCATTTTTAAAAGATATCTAACTGACCAATTCCCAGATTTTGAGTTGTCTGGTTGGCTAAAAGCAGATATTTTCTATTGCAACTCACCTCTGCTTTTTCATCTAAACTGGAGAAGTAAGTCTGGGTTTAATATCAAGGGAACACACACTGTTTAAGGTAGTTTATGTAGCTGATGAATGAATGCATTGTGAATAGAAACAACCTTTTAAAAATGAATAACTCTACAATGCTACCTTGACTTTATTAGTAGGCCTACCCAGGCATAAATAAGGCAAAAGAAACACTGTTACTTTAATGCAAAGTCTACTTTGAAAACAGTGCTCAACACCGTGGTAATTATTTTGAGAAACTTCCCTCCAGTAATAACATCCTATAAATCAGAGGCTAATGAGAAAAAGACCATAAAATCACCTGTATTCAGAACACTAGCAGCAAGCTTCAAGTACACGCTTGTTCTCCAACAGTAAATGCAAGCATTATGCATAAGAAGGGCAGCGTAACCTGTTCTGTGGAGAATGTTCCTAGGTGTGCTTTCAAGCTTACTTTCATTTCATGAAATGTGACAGCTTGGCTTTCCTTTGCATCTCAGAGGCTTCTGTCGGCTCTTGCACCAGCTGTGCCCCTTTTAACACCCCACCATGAGCTCCCATCAGCATTAGTTAAATCAGAGGGCATTGGACTGCAGGCATTTCAGGCAGGCACATACCACAGTACCCACGCAATGATGCTCGGCTTGTTTTTATAACAAATCAACAAGTGTAAAAACAATAACAGTGGCATTCATCTGCAGGCTCTAACATAAGCTGGCAGATAGATCCTGTCAAAACACATAAGGAGGATGAAAGGGGCAGGAGCATCTTCAGTCACCACGGTGACAGAGTACAGACAAGGAAATTCTAAGTATGTTATTTTTTTTTTATACTATGGCCAATTTTAGGATTATGACATTACACATTCAATATGATGGGGTCAGAGTAGAGAATCAAAATGAGTGATTATATCCATGGATCATCACAATCCAAGCTTTTAGAAAATAGTGGCAAGGAGCCTATATAGTGCTTGATGAGTGGCACATTAATTCATCTGAATAATACAAACATAAAACATTCCTCCAATGCAGACAATAACAGACATGCCAAGATTCTGTCACACACAGTTAGGCCAACTTTCGCTACTGAAACAGAAACGTGGACAGCCCGAGGCCTGGGAAGAGTGCAATAATTCTTACTCTCGAACACTGACAGTTTTCAAAGCACATACTTGTATCTCCTCTCCTCTGTTGTCAAAGCATGAAGATCTAAGTGTCAAGGAACATTTAAAGCCTTATAAACAAACAAGGGCAAGGCTATTTGTCGTGCCTTGGTTTGTGCCACAATGATGCCTCTATTTGCTTAGAGGCTTCTGCTGACAGTTGTTCTGCAACCAGTGGCCCCCACCACCACCCATCCACCCATCTTAAGCTAGGCCTACTAATGAGGCCTTAACAGAGGATGGGAACTAGGCATATCTCCAGATAAGAGATAAAATGGATTCAAATGATCTTTTTAAGTAGGTATAAGTATAAGAAACAAAATCCCAGTTGATCTTTCACAGCGCATCTTACCAAAGTCTGGGTGGCGCTGTTAAGAATAGCGTTTATTTGCCTCAAAAGTAAAGCCAAGAAATGTTGGTAACTTTAAAGATTTTATATGAAGGTTGTAAAGTTCAATGCAACACTGACTGCAGGGGTGGAGTATAAAAAAGCTACCATGAAGTCGGACACTGTCTACTTCCCATAGGCTAGCGTCTGTGAAAACAATGGCCGATTTCACACTGTTTGCTTACTTTGCTGTTGACAAAACCGAAGCGATGGAAATACCCATTATTTTTCAAGGGTGCTGATATGAAATGCTTGAGCACCCCTAAAATAGCCTAAAACTGCAACCTTATATGAGATAATGGATCTGAAATTCTTAGAATAAAACCATAGCACACATCATATGCATCAGTGAAGCCTGAGGCCCAGTTAGGGCAAAATTCTGTAGGTACAGAGGTGGTTCCATATTGGTACAGCCAGAGGAAAGCAGAGGAAACCTCTCCAGAGGAAATCAAACAACATTTCCAAAGGCCACCTTACACCAAACAACTTTGACAAGATTTGGGAAAGATTCTTGAAAGATTGTAGTCTTTTAACTAATGCCCCCTATTCAAGCTTTACTCAAAAGACTCCAATCTTTCATGAATCTTTCCCAAATCTTACCAAAGTTGTTTGGTGTAAGGCCATAACCAGCATGCATTGTGTTCAACCCATCATGCATTACTTTCTGACCGATCTGCGTAGCCCTGCATGAAGTCGATAGAGCTATTATCAGTCCTGACTGAATTACATTCGAGAGCAAGTTTGTTCAGCTTTTCCATATTTTTGTAAAAAAAAAATAATAATAATTTACCTTAAGTCAAACGCCTTTCTGACCTGTTTAAAACACGTTCATAATAGCCATTTGTGGGGGCTCTATATCTCTTCGAGAAATAGTCTAGGCTAGCCTACTGCCAAAAAAATATTTCTGGCTTACAATAATTAGTTTAGGCTATAATAATTAAGTCAAGCCGTTCGTTTTGATCTGCATGTCCTATTTTCATTGACAGAGTTACCTTCGAAGGCAAACTATAAAAATCTAGAATACCTATAATTGGCACTAATCTATAATTAATTTGAAAACATTTTTAATTTTTATTTTAACCCTATTCAAAGCCTTCACGCGTGAAAGTGTGCATTTCCGGTCATTGCCTTTAAGCTAATAAGTTTGCTTGAAATGTCAACATTTTAACTGTGGAGTGTTCTAGAGTCCTCATGTTTAGGGAACAGGAGTAGTTTGCATTGTGAATTTCTGCAAGCTATTTTAAATGTTTCTCACCAACTTATCCACTTACTTGGCTTTGGTCAGAACGACGGGCGTCACACATCTCGAGAACATTGTGCCAGTTTTCTGAGTGAAGGCCGCACGCCCCTGGGCGAAATGCAACGCATCCTACTGGGCAAGTCAGAATGATTTTCGTTCATAAGGCAAAGCTTCATCAAAAACAAAGGAACGTATCGAAACACACATTCCATTTTAATCGAAAATACTGAATATTTTTGCAATATGTTATTTTTAAAATTAATTAGCACGTTCCCCTAACTTTCACGAGTAGGTAGGTAGCCTACTCCAGGCTACAAAAATTAAGTGCGTATCTTCGCTTTTGATAGTTCGAATTCTACGTTGTTTTCCTTTTAATGGCATATAGAAATTGTACAAATTAAGCAACAAAACACTCAAGGTTAGGTGTTACTTTCACATCACCTACTACAGCACTTGTTGCCTGACTCTATGACCAGACCAGCTCTTCAGGATGTTCTTCGCGATATAGCACTCCCTCTCGTGTTCTGCAGCATTAGTGCTGAGCGGGTGACTTTTGAAAAGGCATTTCATTCATAACCACAGGCAGAGGCGGACATCCCGGGTTCAGAAAGTAAGTCCTGACAAGTATTTTATCCAACCATTTAGTAAACCAGCTCATCCTAATTAGCAGCCAGGTAGATCAGATAATTAGTCATAGCCTAGCCTATCACCTGTGTTAAGTGCGCAGGTAGAAAGAATATGGCATGGCATGACTTTCTGGAACCGGGATGTCAGCCTCTTGCCTTGCCTTCATTGGCTAACATAAAAACGTATTTTTCGATGGAAAAATCATAATCTGAACTACCAAAATGCCTTATAATTATACCCAAATAAATAAATAAGCTCTGGGAAAAAAATAAGAGACCACTGCACATTTTGTTTTGTTTTTTTCTGAGGTCATTGGATGACAGCCCAGTGGTCTCATATTTTTTCCAGAGCTGTACATTTAAAAAGTCATGTCATACCCCATCCCTTAAGTGTTAAACATCAGATAGAGGCTCAGGATTACATCAATTACTTATAGTACACCACATTAATAGTATGGAAAATCCAGACCCTGGTAATCTAGAAAGATTAAGGGTCTGGCCACGAACAATGTAATGGCCCAACTCGAGGGGAGGCAACACGCATGCATTTAAAAACCTCACTGCACGCAATTGGATAACACTAGACCATATTTACTCTGAATAATTTCGGACTTCGACGCAATCGGATAACACTGCGACCAATGTGTACTGTCCTCCAATGTTGCAGCGCTGTGTTCATCAGTTTAGCTGGTTCCCGGGATATCGGGATAAAAGTAACGTGCATCATTGCTCATTGCCAGAGTGTCTCGCAGAGACAATTCCATTGTGCTCTCGCGAGAACTCTGGATTTCCAGGGTACCACATTAGTAGATTTAAATGAGAGTATGCGACAGTGTAAATGAACAGTGCAATTCATTTTTTATTATTATTATCTAAATGACTCTCTGATACACAACATCCTTTCCTTTGCATCAGCACTTCCATACACAGGTGAAATCTCAAGTGAACAGAAATTCACTCAACATAATCGTTTGACACCAATCCAAACAAGGCAGCTTGGGAGAGCCCATTAGTGGTCCATAACAAATTCGAGAAACACCACACCACTACTTGTGGGCAGGCCTCAATCCCACGCTGAACAGTGGGAATTACCTCATCTCATTTCAAAGCTGTGTGACCTGATACACAACCCCCTGAATGCTCACTGGCCGATGATGGACTATTGCACACTTGACTAAGGATGGAAAGGTTGCAGGGCGCTTGGATGAGTATTTGTTTTAATTGCAATGTCTGCATGGTTTACAGTAGTGTGTATCAGTCATATGATGAGGACATACAAATCCTCTTAAGATATGCTTTGGTACAATGCCCTGCACCACTAGATTGGGTGGTCGGACCTCTTCAGAAACACAACCATTAATTTGGTACGGTATTATGGGGTCACATATTAAAGACTTTTTTTTTGTCAGGAGGTCATCTTTGCCTTTTATAATAGCAGCACTCAGACCACGATCTGTTGAGGTCACAGTCTAGTGCATAGCCACTGACCCAGGAACAGTTGTGGTGATACAAACGTTTGAGTCCCATGAGCACAAAAGTAGATTACCTCTTTAAAATACAAGTTTGATACAAAAAAAAGCACACCCACAAAACAATCCTTTCATCCCAAACAAATGTGAAATATCACATTCCATATATGTATATTCATCTCTCCAATCGTTCTGTGATTTATTTTATAACAGTACAAAAAAAAACAATAGTTAGAAAATCCATTAAGTGTGGAAGTCTTGGTCCCATCATAATAAATACCATAATATATCCTCTCTGAGCGTGAACCTGATGAATCTCAGGTGATCTCCGAAACCTTGGCGTCCCCCGCCGATCGCTGATGCAACCCCACCAGTCCCCTCCCACTGCAGCTTGGTCAAGGCTTGTACTGGTTCATCTGTGAGGGGAGCAGGTTGCTACCGTATCTGTTTGGTGGCGCGCCACCGTAAGAAGTCCTGAAGCCTTGCGTCGAAGGCCCGCCCCTGGCACCTGCACCAAGTCCCATCCCCATCCCCCCACCACCACCACCGGGCGGCATGAAGCCCTGGCTCAGCATGCCGGCGTAGGGGGAGGCCCCGTAGGTCAGGCCCATGCCGTAGGGCCTCTGGGGCTGTGCGCTGGGCAGCACCACCGGCTGAATGTTCTTCCCCGGCGTGTTGAAGGAGAACTCTGGGGGCGGCAGGGCGGGCTTGGACGGGGTAGAGGTGAGAGGGTCCATGTCCAGGGGCTTGCTGGAGTGGGAGTGACCGTGACCGTGACCGTGGGAGTGACCGTGTCCGTGGGACGGGAAGCCCTGCAGGCCTCCGTAGTCGGAGGGGCTGCCGAGAGTGGCGGCGGTGGCGGCGGGGAGGGGCCCCGTCACCAGGGACGGCCGGATCCAGTCATCCTTAAAAATCTGAACTGTCAGCGTGGAGACCAGCGTGTGCAGGCGGTTGGTCACGTGCGCCAGCACCATCTGCTCGTTGGCATCGCGGCGGATGCGAACATGGACCGATCCGGCCTAGAAAGAGAGAGAGAGAGAGAGAGAGAGAGAGAAAGGTAGGCAGATAGACATGGTGAGGGGAGGAAAGTAGAAGCATGTGACAAGTTTGATCAACACCTCTGTCTACTTCGTTAACAACATCCTGCCTCTCTACACAGTTACTATGGACAGTGGAGCAAAACAAACCAAACAAAAAAAAAGGAAAACAAAAACAATGAAAGTGGGCCAAGTTCATTTCAGGGCATTTAATTATGAGCATGCAAAAAAACTAAAAGTCGAAACTAGGACATTGAATTGCTGAAGTTGACTGGAAAGCTCAGCAGCAGCTGATTCCAGCCGGGAAAAGCTCAGCTAACTGGAAGTGAGAGGAGAAACCATATGTTACAGGCCACAGAGGCTTTCGTGGAATGCCTCACTAGTTCCGCTACTAACGCTATTGAAGAGGTGAATCGTATCAGACTTAGCCGACTTAATTTACTAATACACTACTGTTTGTTTTAAAGGCTTTTTTTTGGGCTACTAAACTTTCAAATGCCTGAACGTCCTTGGAGGAACAGTAGTTCTACGAGTAGGTGATGAGTTTACATTTCCATGCATTTATTCATTTAGCAGAAGCTTATAAAAATGTATCTTACAAAGATGAGGAATAACATTCAAGCTACAGAGCAGAGATCTTAGGTAGGAATTAATACTACATTTATCAATACTATTACCAAAGGATGAGATTGCAGATGCTATAAGTACTAGTCAATTACCAAAGGATGAGATTGCAGATGCTATAAGTACTAGTCAATTACCAAAGGGTGAGATTGCAGATGCTATAAGTACTAGTCAAACTGTAGTAGAAGGAGAAAATGGTAGAAGTGGGTAGAGGGGGACAGAGAGGGAAGTGCAGTTAACATACCAGAGAGCCAAAGCCAATGCTCCAGAAGTGTTCATTCCGCACTTCCAGGACTCCATCTAAAGTGGACACCTACGAAGAGAGATGCAACATCTCAGATCCTCACAGCTGATCGCACAAAGATAGCCTAACTATGCAACATTTCAAACCAATTTTTTTCAGTAACTTGCCATGCATGGAGAGGGATACTGACAGCAAAGACAGCAACTCACCTCACGGAGCAGTTTGTCCAGCTGCCCTATGACATGAGAGGGAGTAGTCTGCAGGGACGAGAAAGTAAATGATCACCGATCTGCAAGCACTCCACACCAGTAACACCGGTACCAACAAGTACAAACAATACATACACAAAGTATGCTTCAACATCGAGTCCACAGCATTAGCTGATGGTCTATGTTTATGGTGACAATGACAAAAATAACCATTATAATAACATTAAAATAAACAGTTTAAAGCAGTGGTCCCCAAACTACGGCCCGCCACCTCATTTTGGGTGGCCCCCCCCAAAACATGTCCGTAGTATATAGCATCCGGCCTGCATGGGAGTACAACATCGTCAAACTAAAACCTCCGCAATTTCCCCCATTCATTTTCTATGGCGAGTCTTAACAGTACACATGTACAGTACTCTTTTTGTCCACCGGTGGTTGTTTTGGCGCTGTTTTGCGTTTGCCATCGAAAACGGAATGAAATGTAGGCCTACCTGCAAACAATGTAAGAGGCCTATGCTGACTGCATCAGTGCTCAAAGTATTTTAAAAGTTTATCAATTAATTGTTAATAACTAACTAACTTCTATTCAAGTCATATTTCTGGGACAATCTGGGATAATTACTTCTATTTTTTATTCACTCCTTCAAATGTTCATACAAAGAGTTCACAAAGTTCTCATCAGGTGACTGAAAGTTAGAATGGTGGTCATTTCAGACTACTTCAGCACTTCATAAAATTCTCATAGTTTGAGAACTTTAAATTACTTGTAGGATATTCACAACTTGAGCTGTGTATGCAAAGACACAGAGTTCACACATTTTTTAATAAAATATACTTTTGAGACTCCCTGCTAATACTTTTGGGAATGCAAACGTGTTTTTATTAGTATTATTTAATTTTACAATGACAATATAAACACAGCTAACAATGGTATTAAATTGCAACAGCCTAAGATTAAATGTAATAGAATATTCAACTAAGGTAGACTGCTGTGTTCACAGCACTAAGCTATTTATGGTTACTGATATAGAACTACTCCGAGTCTCTGGCCCTCTCTTGGAGCCAGGCATAGTGAGCTGGCCCTCAGAAGAAAAAGTTTGGGGACCACTGGTTTAAAGTAAAGTCATAAAGTCTATCATTATTAACGTGTGGGTATGGTGATACAGAGGGTAGAAAACAGACACGTGCAGAGAAGGGGGGCTACAGGGGCTCTAGCACCTGCCCTTTTGCCCCTTTGATGTCCAAGTGCCCTTTTGACAAGACCGGTTTTTTACTTTTTAAAATTTGTAATACTTCCGCTAGTTCCAACGTGAATATTCGCTAAAATGTCTCATTAATAGTTTGTGAAATTAGAAATTTACAAAAATAACAATTTTCTGTGTTAATTGAAATGCCTTGTGGCCCCTTCAAAGGTCTCTACACGCCCCTGGTAGACAATCTGGACAGAGATCATGTTAAGTATGAACACACACCTGAAGAAGCACCTTCCCGCTGTACACACTCATGGGGTACATGGTACCAAAGGTCATGAGCGCGATGGCCACAGCCGAGGCCGTGTCCACTGCATTATAATTACTGCAGACAGGGAGAGAGAGAGAGAAGCGCGGTTAAGCAGGACGCAAATCCACACAAATGTAAAAGGTTTAAAAAAAATAAAAAAATAAAAAAACTGTCTGAAATGTGTTTGAGAGAAAATTTTTATTACATTCATACTAATACTAAAACAGAATAGAACAGAATAGGATGCCTTTGTCATTGCACAGGTGTGCAACGAAAGTTTTTCAGTTGTGGAACCAACTTAAACAAAAAAAGTTTAAGTCACTGCAGAGTGTCTCACGACATCTGTGAGGAGGAACGTGTGTGTGTGTGTGTGTGTGTTCTAGAGTGTGAGAATGACGTAAGTGGCGGCTGGCACTTACTTGATCTCGATGAGCATGTAGGTGATGCCCAGAGCCAGGGCTCCGGCCAGGTTGATGAGGACGAAGGGATTCATGCGGGGCAGGAGGACGCTGCTCAAACCGGGGATGATCCCGCACACGCTGTTTAAACACACACACACACACACACACATATAAACACACAAACAAGTATAAGTCCCCACTGAGACACAGACACAAACACATACACGCGCACATAGGCATAAACATACACAAACACACGCTTAATAATCCTCAACAAGCAGCTTCTGTTCCAAACACATTCAATATTTACTCAACCAAGTGTATGCCATCAGCGGGCAATGCACCAGCAGCAGAGCATCTGGCAAGAGAAGCTGCAGGAGAACTCCCCTTTCCCTTTTCTGTCCTGTCCTGGATCGTCCAAATAGAAACGCTTAACCCCTCTTTAGGTCATTTTTGGTCTACACTAACAAGACCAGCCCCTCGTCCATACCATTGAGTTGACCCACTGGACCGACACTAACTGCCTTTGTTCCCCTATTAAACTCAGTCGCCAGCCGGGATTGTGTGATTCAAGGGGCTGAAGAAACGGTTGTTCTAACTTTGGGTCTGGATGTTGTTTCTTTCTTGTTTTTCATTGTTCAGCTGGGAGGGGGGGGGGGGGGCTACATTTGGAGACAGACCTAAACTCTTATAAAATAATAATGGAGTAGTGGGGGAGGAGGAGGTGGTACAGCATGCTGGCTGGCTGGCTACCTTTGGTTGTGGTCCAGTCACAATGACCATGAAACATTCATACGGAGGGAATGGGGGAGTTTGTGAAAGTAATGTATTGTTCTGATTTGTAACCGGCCGGGACCCCTAGCCCGACTAACAGCTGCCTCGCTAGAGGTGTGTGTGTGTGTGTGTGTGTCTGACGCAACGTGATGACCCGCTAAAACAGATGGGTGCTGTCAAAAAGCCGGGCCATGCTTCAGTACACAGAGGAGAGGCAGGGAGCAACAGAAGAGAGGGATGAGGGGATAACCGATAGACCTGGCCGGCCAGTGGCCATCAGTGGGGGTAGTTCAGCACTCATCTACAGGGCTAGTCCTAAACCTCTGTGGAAAACACTTCCCAGTGGACCCTGAAGACATGTAGATGGAGGTCAACTAGTGCTCAAAAAATCCTACAAATTCCTTCTCTCAGTCACAAATTCCCGCAGGCCAGGCAGAGGGCTTTCTTTGTAGGGAATATAAAAAAAAAAAAAGAAAAGATTAATTTCTGCATTCACTTCATGGAGTTCAGATCAGCAGTCAAAACACAGAAAGTAGTCTTTGTTTTTAGCTTCAAAAAAATATGATGCCTTAAACATGAACTATCATGTAAAAAGCTTTCAAAAAGGTCAACGCTGAAGTAGGACACGCACAGCTCTTATGGAGACACTATGCTTCTCGCCTCCAAATATCTCCTTTCAAAGCCAGACATTTTTTTGGACAGGAGGGGAATGGATAGGGCACTGTTGGTCCAGTGGTGGTGGTGGTGGTGTGTGGGGGGGCAAGATTTATAATCTCTATAATCTGATAATCTCCCTGGTGCATTGATATAATTTGAGTCGGAACAGAGCTGTGTGATTCTCCCCCTGTGCTTGTTGTTGCGGTGGAGAGAGAGAGAGAGAGAGAGAGAGAGAGAGAGAGAGAGAGAGAGAGAGAGAGAGAGAGAGAGAGAGAGAGAGCGGTCCAGTCTGCGGGGGCCAAAGCCCTCGGCAGTGGTGTTGTCGAAGCAGCTCCAGGACTGTGTTTTAATCCAGCCGCTCGGAGATGGAAAATGTAGGATTAAGGGAGGACAAACAAACACCTGATATTCTGTCTGGTGCTTTCAAACATGGGCCCCGCGTCTGCTGCACTGGATAAGAGGGGTTATATAATGTTTGCTCTCAAATATGCTAAATGCTGAGGGTAGGGGGCACACACATAGACACCATGATTACTTATGATTTGTTTTATTTTGTTTTTTTAAATGGTTGCCTAATGTAACCTCCTCACTGAAGTGCTGTCTAGCATATAATGTATAGCTGAGAGAGAGAGAGCGAGAGGGAGAGAGAGAGAATGTCCTTTCTGGAAACAGTACATGTGCATAGTCTGATAATTCTTGAGATATATATCTACAAATAGGCCATATTGCTTTTGGGGGTAGTTTCAGCTAGAAGTGATGTTCTGTTAAAAGGTCCCTGCTGACAGGGCTACAAGAAGATCCCTTTCCCTAAAGAGCTAGGACCTCTTTATCATTGTCATGTTGATAAGTAGCCCATCAAAATGGCACATCCAGGAGCTGACCAAGGGGTCACTCTGTGAGTTACAGGAGTTAGAGGGCGCAAAATGATCTCCTGCATGTTTGCAGCTGAAATGCTATGCCTGCCCATCCATTATTCAGACAATCCAATGAAGTGATTCATCATCCAACAGAGAGAGAGAAAGAAAGAAAGAGAGAGAGAGACAACTCGACAGGAGAAGAGTCACCTCAGGGCGAAGGGCAATAAGGAGTGTGTATGTGTGTGTGTGTGTGTGTTTGTGTGGGGTTGGGCGGGGGGGGATTTGACACTCATCAAGTAGTGCATCTTCTTCACAAACATTACAACAAAACACTTCGCATGGTTATTGGTTTATAAAACCAATGCTGAATTGCAGTTTGTTTGATATGATCTCATTCCTTTGGAAAGCTGACTAATTTGTTTTTCTCTTGTAAATAAGTCATAATTTGAAACACGAATGTGTGTGGAAAAAGTCCACTCATCCGTTTTAAAATGACGGAGGATCAATACTGGTGGGGATGAGTCATTGAAAGGGGATCTTACCTTCGACTCAGGTCAGCAACATGCTCTTGTAGCCAACTGGTGCTGGCAGCTGTTGGAGAGAGAGAGAGAGAGAGAGAGAGAGAGAGAGAGAGAGAGAGAGAGTTGGAGGCAAAGATAGAGAGAGACGTCAGATATCTAGCGTCAACTTCACCCCACTCCGACCTATGCCTTGCATCAGCACACACACACACACACACACACACACACACACACACACACACACACACACACACACACACACACACACACACACACACACACACACACACACACACACACGGTGACACCAGTAACAGGAGCCCTTGTGCCATTTGATCAGCCCGGGGTCGTGGCCCACCCTGTTGCAGCAGCAGCAGCAGCAGCAGCAGCAGCACCAGTGGGTGTGAATAACCGGCCCTTGGGCCGACTTGGATGGGACTGACCCACAGCCATCTGCATCCTCACCTGCCAGCACAAACAGGCAAACCTCCCCACCCCCCCTCTTCCTTTTTTTATATATGTATGTACAGTATCCCTCTACAAACATGTAGATCCAAACAGATATTGTACGCATTCTATGCGTGTTAAAATGTGCTTCAAAGGGATTTCCTTCCCACAGGGAATAATATTTACTCTGCTCACAAACACACATGCAAAGACTTTCAGATAAAAAAAAACAAACATTGTATTGCTTGCTTCACTCTACTCAGATATCCAACAGCCAAAAAGCATGTGGTCAATCTTTTAACTCTCATTGAGGAACAAATAGAAAGAAAATAACAAAACAATGCCAGCGCACTGCCCATTGTATCATGGGTAGAAACCTAAAGGAAGTGTATACAGCAGTGAACTGTATTCTGCAGACTGTTGTATTTATGATGTAGCAGTCGGAGGCCCCAAGGGCATCACTGTCTGGAAGTCATTTTATGTAATGACCCTGTAATGTGGGTGAACGTACTGTATTGTGTGTCTGTGCTGCACACATGCAAGCACACGTCTGCATATCAGATGAGTAGTTAGTTACAGTAATTTCCTGTGTATTAGCCACATTGTCTATAAGCCGCAGGACAGTGTTTTATGCAAGTTAAAAGAAACAAAATCATATTAATACCATATTAACTGCCCCCATGTATTAACCTCATAGCTGAAGAAATTTTGCAAAATCAATGTGTAAGCCGCGGCTAATAGTTGGGAAATTACAGTATAGATTTAAGAAGGGTCCTGCTAAACAAGAAGGTTTTCAGTGAACTATTTAGGAGGGCAAAAGCGTAGGCCATTGTGTGTCCACGTATATGTGGATATTATACGTACATATTTGATGTGATATCCCTGCAACTGACATATGGAGATATTTGCCATCAAAACAGTTTCACTGTACTCTAACAAATATTGTACTGAACTCTATGAATTCAACAAAATGTATGAGTTCTGAGTTGTTAGGCAAAGAGAAATTATATAAGAGCTCTTCTGTCAACACATCTATATTTGACGGCCATATTACCAGCCCAGTGGTAATCAGAAACAAGACTGTAACCCTAAAAAACACACATCTATAGAAATGACTCTGCTTATGCTTTGTCATTGTCATTCTGTTGCTCAGGAATGAATCACAATAGCAGGGATGGGGGAATAGATGAGATCTGTGACATATGGCGTCCTCGAGGCAACTTGCTGATGTAACCATTCATCTTCCTCAGGGCTTATTTCTCTTATTGGTTCCCCCCTTTCGGCCTTCAGGGGTGAAGAGCCCATGGCGTAGGGGACTATCATAACTTGGGGACATTTTGGTGACCGGTAACGTCACCAAACTGATACTGATGGTCTTACCTCCACACTTGAGGGGACAGGTGCCAGGGCCAGTACATGAACATGAATCTCAACTAAGGCTGTGCAATGTTGTACCACCTGCACAGTATACCATGATAATTACTCTATGTCCTCTGTGTGCTAATTTGACATGACACCATATGAACGATACTGTTGCATGACATTCTTTTTGCAGAGCTGTACACACATTTTGTTTTTTAGCACCTAGGGTGAATAAAAATAAATGCTGATACTAATATACAATATTAACATGTTTATTGTATCCCATCATATCATAATACTGTCATTTCTCCTCAGAATATTAACTTTTTAATCATACCGCCCAACCCCTAATCTACACTCCAATCCTGCGGCCATGTCTAATCGGCAATATGGTCATCAGTGTTGCAACTACACAGCATGGCTTTGCGAGAGTATTTCATCTTAATGTCCAAGACAAGTCAGCCACAACACCTCCCTAATCTGAGCTCGCTGCTAGAAAAGAGATTAATTACATAGGAGAACAGAGCCAATTAAAGGACCTTAAGACATGTCATGGACCAAATAGTTCCATCTGGAGATGTCAAAGCACCACTGACATCGCTCAGAGCCCTCCAGTCATAAAGACTCAGAGGAGCTGTAAACATTTACAAGTGTTTGGATTGGACAGGCCAGGCCACTGCAAACAAACACACTTGTGATAAGCCATCTATTCCTCCTCCTGTTGTGAACCAGCCAGTCAGTTAGTTAGTCAATCCAGTCATATAACCTAGATGATGATGGGGGGGTTGAATGAATGTAAGAATGCCTTCATTCTTCACCGAGGGCACAGTATAAATAGTAATAAAAAGTTATGTTAACTGTAAAAGCCTTTTTATTTATCCTAGCCAACCAGAGCTCAGAGTTAACATCAGGCTGCATGCACAGGTGCGGCTCACCTTGTTTCGCTTTCAAACAAGCCACCAGATGCCACTATACAAAAGCCACCACTGTCACTCTCTAGGAAAGAGAAGATGAGCAGTAGCCGGCGTTCAGGGACACACACACAAAAAAAGAAAATCCTGACGGGTCTTTGTAGACAGAAATTGTTCAGAAGAGGGGATTTCTCCCCCCCCCCCTCTTCTTTCGGAGGCAGCAGCAGCATCAGCAGCCTGGGATTTACATGTCTGCTGCAGACAATCAGGCCTGAGCCTCTCGGACCACTACAAGGGTGAGCATGAGGGGATTTAGTCTGGTGGATGACAACGTGCACCTGGCCTCTCCCCCTGCAGGGCTGGCCTGGCCCGGACGCCTACTGCCATCTGGGGCAATAAAGCCCTCTGCTGGCCAAATGGAGGAAGCGCGACCGAGGTGATTCCCAAGGCCTCCTAGGAAGACCTGAGCTCTTTTGATCCCATGAGGGAAATTTGGTCTCAGCATTTATCCCAATCTGTGAATTAGTGAAACACACTCAGCACACAGTGAACACAGTGAGGTGAAGCACACACTAATCCCGGTGCAGTGAGCTGCCTGCAACAACAGCGGCGCTCGGGGAGCAGTGAGGGGTTAGGTGCCTTGCTCAAGGGCACTTCAGCCGTGCCTACTGGTCGGGGTTCGAACAGGCAACCCTCCGGTTACAAGTCCGAAGCGCTAACCAGTAGGCCACGGCTGCCCAGTAAATGGTGAATATCAGAGAATATCAAGAGTGAGTATGAAATTTCACTATGGATAGAGAAAATGGATGTTGGATTGACACTTCTGTTGGTGTTGTAATACTATTCACTGCCAATGCAAGCAAAACATTATACACCATAAAAAAATATCACCATAAAGACAACCACTTGTAATATTCTAAATTCACACTCGAACTGGCTTAATATGATGCATGTCATCTAAGAATAGAACAGTTTAAAATGGTGTTGGTGGGGAACAATTTCAGACTGGTGTACACGGGTATGCAGGAGCAAGCCTACCTTCTGAGACGAACACAAAGGGCTTGTTCTTCACGGACAGCAGGGTGAGCAGGTTAAAGAAGAGAGCCACAAAGGTCCCCACCAGGAGCCGGCCCCTGCAAAGAGACAGGAGAGTCAACACCTGTGACACACTTTACTGTGTGTGTGTGTGTGTGTGTGTGTGTGTGTAAAACCACGACAAACACAGCTTCCTAAGTCTTGATAATGCCCGCTCTGGTTTGTGTGCTGCGAAGAAGAGGCCAAGTGGTCATGGCAGCTGCCACCGTGGCCTCATCTGTCTCCCAGACCCATCTTCCCACGTCTCTGTCTCTCTCTCTCTCTCTCTCTGTCTGTCTCTCTCTGTCTGTCTGTCT